>NC_046365.1:14377248-14490970 GCF_011125445.2 Fundulus heteroclitus
AAAATTTTTATTTTGCTCTTATGTGTTTTCAAACGAAACCTTGACTGCTACATACCCTAAGAAAACCAGGACTTTCATCTCTTTCCTTTGCAGCTTTAGATCATATTTGCTTTATCTATGAATTGATGGTCAGATATTATATATGCAACTAATCACATCCAGAAGTAACATAGGCCTACTTAATAAAAATAATGAATGATCTACTGTATTAATGAAGATTGGCTGGTGCATTGCTGAACAAACCGATGCAGAGAGTTCAGGCATAAAATTGTTGAGAAGTTTAAAGCAGAATTAGGTTGTGAAACTATTAACCAAGCTTTGAAAATATCTTGGAGGACTGATTAGTCCATCATCAGAAAAATAGAAACAACAAGCAGAGCAAGAAGAGCAATAATCAGGGAAGCAGCCAAGAGGCCCATGACGATTCTGGAGGAGCTGCAGAGATCCACCGCTCACGCGGGACAAATTGTCGGAAGGACAGCTAATGTAAGATTTTCACGTCCACAAATCTGACATTTATTGAAGAATAGCAACAAGAAAGCTATTGTTGAAGAACAGTCATAGCAGGTCTCAGCAAATACGTGGCTGGAGGTGCTCTGATTCGACGTTAGAAAGTTCTGTGCAGTGGTGGCAGCATCATGCCGTGGGTATGCTTTGCTTTCATAGGGACATGCAAGGTTTTCACAGTTAATGTAAGATGAACTGAGCTAAACACAGAACTTGAAGAAAACCTGTCAGAGGCCACACATGACTTGAGGCTGGTGCATATGTTCTTCATATGTTCTTCATCCAGTGTAACTGAGCTCGTACCATTAAAAAAGAAATGAGACATAGCCTCTGTCTCTGGAAGTGCAAAGCTGGCAGAGGCATCATCCAAAAGACTATACACGGTGTTTACTTGAGTTTGATGGAAATGTACACCTCTGAAAACCTTGCATCGTTTTCCTTCAAATTCACAAATATGTGCGGCCTTCTGTTGGGCTATTACAAAAAAAATCCCAATAAAATACATTGAATTTTGGTTAACATCTGACAAAAAGTGATGCTTTTTGCAAAGCACTCTATATTAGTCACTATGTTCTATTGTATTTAAAGGATTTTGTCAGAAAAAAGAAGACGTACTGTTCACAAGAGGCTGCTCAACTGTAGGAGATTCACATGTATGGAAAATATAGTATAAGGATTATATCTCTCACAATCAGGATGTAGTCCACATATTTAGCCTGCTCAAAGGGCCTTGCATTGTTTTTACCGCAAGGGTAAAGCTAACTGCTATTTTAAATGGAATAATCAAGAAGTTTATTCAAGAAGTTCTCTGATTTTCCCTTTGCACCAACGAATCAAAGTCCCCAAAGTGTCTTTTTTTGTAAAAATGTATTTAACAAGCTTGCAAATATAAGCACAAAAAACTGAAAAAAAATGTGTTTACTGTAAAAACAAAAAAACAAAAACAAAAGTAAGAACAGTCTGAGCATTTCACCCTGTAGATTGCTTTAAACTTCCAACTGCCTTTGCTATTAAGGCCTCCATGCCCTTATAGGACCTTGTTCTGCAACGAGGGTTGAGGAAGAGTACAAACGTTTCCACAGACCCCCCCCGCCTCCCCCTTTCCCACCACTCGCAGAGATCTGAAAGCACGTAAGGGTGAAGTCATTGTTTTCCAAGCCACGTTGCCAGAGTGTGGGGTAGCTTATTTGTCAGACATTTATTTAAAGTAAGGTTTCTACTTGTTTTGACAGATATGTTCCTGGACTCACAGTTCCTGCACAACCACAGGGAAAGTCAAAGTGCAAGGTTTCTACGTGTCTTACCTTTCTCATCCGCACCTTGGCCACGCTGTCCTCTTTCTGATCTCCTGTCTCACTTGTTCCTCGGACATCTGAGCTAGACAGGGGCATGTCGCTGGAAACAGCTGAGAACACGGCCTCATCCGACTCCCCCGTTGCGGCAGCTCCGTCCCCCGGGCCGTGGTTTCCCCTGTGACCATCTGCCACCTCGGAACAAGGTGACTCACTCAAGCCAGAGGTTTGGTTGCCATGGAACCCATCGCTGACCTCCTTAGAGAGGAAGGGAAGGTTCAGGTGTTGCTCAGTCGCCTGGTGTTTATTATGCAGACGGGTGTTGTGAGCTGGATTTTCAGTAACGTCAGCTTTAGTTTCCCCTCTAGCTTTTACCAAACAGTCGTCATCTGCCTCAACCAGGCGGATCTCTGGAATGGTCACCAGCTTCGAAGTGTTGTTTTCAACAGGCGGAGTTACGTTCGCATCCTTGCACATAGTCGACTCGTTGGGTAGCGAGCTCTGGACCATGTTATCCAATGACTGACTTAGAGAAGTTTGTCCTGCACACAAAGTTGTGCTTGTCTGCTTGGACTCTCTTTCCGCATTTCCAGTACTCTGGTGTTCAGACGATACAGTTTTGAATGATGTCGGACACTGATTTTTAACTTTAGTCTGATGTGCTACGGCTGGCTCTCCTTCATCTGCGCTTTCCGGCAACTGAGGCCAGTTCCCTGTGGTTTTCGCAACGTCAAGCTGCTCAGCCATATTCTGGTTAAGCGTTTCACAATTGTTTCCCTCACCTAAAGCCACGGCGACATAACAAGAATCCTGCTTGACTTGGACGTTTCCGGGGTAACGAGCAAGTCCTGCATCCGAGTCATCCGGTCCATCCCGTCCGTGAGCAAAAACCGTGCTCTGGCTTTGAGTAAATCTTTGGTCACATTGTTCCTCCAGCGAAGAACCCACAACAGGTTGCGTCGACGATGTGCTACCGCTGTCCATCGTGTCAGCTGAATTTTGCAGCCCAAATAAAGAACCTCCTTCACCAGCTTGATCAGAGATGGAAACAATCCCTTTAACATCTGGGAAGTCAAACTGAAGCTCCTGTTCGGCAGCGGTGGGAAGGTTCGGGTCTTTGGAGATTTCACAATCACTGGCCTGATCTAACGCCACAGCACAGTTAGAATAGCCTGGCTCACCTTGAACGTTTCGTAAATGATTGAGTCCTTCATTTTCATTTTTAGTTTCCAACTCGTTCGGTCCACCCAGGTTGTGAACAAAAACTGCGCTCTGGCTTTCAGTAAATCCCTTGTCACGTTCGTCATCTATTGTAAAAGTCAAAAATGGCTCCAAAGACGCTTTAGGCAGTGACAACGCATTGCCACTCTCCATTGTATCAGCAGAATTTTGCAGCACAAAAAGCGGTCCCCATGCACCAGCTTGGTCGGAGGTGGAAATAATTCCTTCAACATCTGGGCAGTTGGTTTGAGGTTCCTGTTTGGCGGCGGCGCAGCGGTTGAGTGTGACCTCAGGGATTTCAGGAGATCTGCTGTAACCCTCTGTGTGGCTCTCCTTTGTCTGCTGATGGGTTGGAGGTTTGCCAGGCTTCTCAACGGCGGATCCAGACAATGGTGGTCCCTTATTTGAAGAGATAGAGATGTATTGTTGCACTTCAAGGCCTTCAAAGGCAACATCACGCTCGAAGAAGCAACCCAGACTTCTTTCTGTTCCTATTGCCGTGTCGTTGTGAACGGTTTTCACACTCTGATCATCAGTTGCAGCAGAAGTGTTAACGCTAGAGATGTCACTGTTTGAGTAACAACACAAGGCTGCAGAAATCCCAGCGTTTGTGGCTGGGAGATGCGCTGAATTGGGATTCCTCTGTGGAAGGTCAGGACCCACCAACCCGTGAACTGACCCCTGAAAATTTAACTTTACACTGTTCCCGGTTTGCCTCAAGTGTCCGGATTCATCAACGTCGTCAACAGCAAAGACTTCAACCAAAGGGGTTTGACCCAGGTCATCTGAAGGCAGCTGGCAGCCCTCTGGCATGGAGGCACACCTCGTCTGTCGGCCCTGTCTTAAAGCCCCAGAGCCCACCCAGAGTCCGTCTCTGTTGATCCCATGACAGCACACCAGATCCAGATCATCGTAGCTGTACTGTAATCCCGATGGGTGAGTCACATGTTCCTCCCAACTTCTTTTCCGTACAGCAACAGGCATGATGGAAAGCAAGTACTATCCCATAGGGATGCAGGCTAAATCGGACAACCAGATTTGCTGTAATCAAGAGGAGAAACGGGAGGAACAAGCATCAAGCGCTTGCTAGTTATAGGTTTACAGTAACTGAATGTCCAGATGACAGTACGGTAAATCACGTCCTGCTTCTCGAGTTAACAGGAAGCAGTGGGTGAAAGTTCGAGGATTGCAACTGCTCTGCATTCCTAGTACCATGGGAACTTATAAATTGGACCAGTATAAGACGTCAAAAAGCCTTGTTATGTTGATCTAACAAGGGAAACCATTATGTTTCCAAAGCAATGTCTTTCCAATTATTACTTTATAGCTTGCCGACTACAGTCAGTCACCCTGAGCCAGAGCAGATGTTTTTACTTTAAGATTTTTTTTGGCAGATAAACCAAACAAAGCAAAGACTCTGAAGCTGTCTTGTTCACTTTTTAGGATCTCAACATCACAACTGTCATAATACCTACCCACAAAAAAGGGAATGACATATATTAAGGGAACGAAAAAAACAAAAAAAAAAACAAACAGCAGCTGACAGTCGACTTAAGTGTGCGTTGCATTAAGATTCATTGTGAGACCTAAGAGATCCAAGCCAGGATAAATGATTTTATCTAACTGTAGGGTTGTTGTTCACATTACATCACAGTATTCTGTTTAAGTTGTTTAAGCTGTAAAAGTGCAGCATGGACAGTGTGTCCAGTCACTGTAACTGTGACTGAACAACTGACTTTAGAAAAACATAAAAAATATTTTAAAAAAGGAATCTGCCCAGTATGACACTGGACTGATACCCAATTAAAACGTTCTGAAGAAGTCGTACTTTCCCATAAAGTCGCTGTTTAAGGAATTAATCTGTGGATGAGCTACCATATTTGGTATTAAACTGAATGCAAGTATTACTAAAAGTCTGAATAGATATCCTTTTTTTCAAAAACAATTACACATTCTACGGGCTCATTAGACCGACCACTGATATCCAAATAACGACCCACATTGGAGTCAAACACCAATATTTACATTTTATACATTCTCCAAAAAGTGACACAGCATCTTACAACAAAATCCAGTCTCTGGATTATTTTCCTGTCCATCAGATGGATATATATATTCCAACAAACAGCTTAAATCGCAGGTATCCAAGGAGATCCACCAGCTGCCTTCTCATTCATTTTACCAGAAGCGATTCCTCCACATTTAAGGAAGTATGAATCACGCTCTCTCCAGCGTATTTTGAATCCGGTCCTTAATCACAAACTGTGTGAGCCATTTTCGAGACTCCGGTCAGCACCCCTTGCTCTTGGATCAGTGGACAAGTGCCGGAGCCCCCGAAGGCAGACGGAAAGCCGTGGAGAAGGGAGACGTCCATGGACAGCTTCCATCTTGATCACATTAGAGTTTTTTTTTTTTTGCTGACATCTGAGTGCCAAAGAGCTGAGGTGGTGTAATAGGGGCTGGCTTTTCTTTTCCTCACTCCACCCCTTCTCCCCTCCGTTCTTCCCATCTTCGCATCAGGTCTCCTCCCTGCTGGTTTTTGACAGGGAGTATGAATCGCATCACAGAAGCCCCCATCGCCTGTCTGAAGAATCTTCAACATTTGTAAAAAAAAAAAAAAAAAGAAAGAAAAACTAAGAAAAAAAACTTTTCTTCAATGTTAGCTCCCTACCCACTGTTTTTTTTAAAAAAAAGGGTAATTTATCCCCTTCTTTAAACCATTCTTCTTGCCGTTTTTTCCTTCACTCTGCTTCTGCTCCGCTCGCTGGACAAGACTCCCCCCACTTGGTTCTGATTAGTAACAGACTTGCTGCCTTGTAAGCCTGCTGGCTTTACGCCAAGAGATTGCTCTAATGTTTTGGCAGTTATATCTCGAGTGTGCTTTTACTTTTTTTCCCAATTTGTCTTCTTGTAACCTGACAAGTGTTCTTAACAAAAAAAAAAAGAAAGAAAAAAAAAAAAAAAAAAAAAGACTGTCTACTTTATTAGGTACACTTTGCTCAGAGAAGGTTGCCTTTTGCCTTCGGGACTGTCCTAAATAATTATGGCAAACATTCAACAAGAAGTTGAATTTTGCTCTATATTGACCGGAAAGCGTCACACCATTGCAGCGGATTTGTCAGGCGAACAACCGTGATGATAATCTTATGTTTCACTGCATCCCAAAGGCACTCTGTTCAATTAGAATCTGGTGACTGGGGAAGCCATTGGAGTACAGTGAACTGATTTCCATGTTTTACGACACGGTTCATTACCCCATGGCATTTAGGGATGCTCAGTTGTTCCAAAGGGTTCCAAAGTGTGCCAAGAACATATTTACTATATCATTACAGCAAAGTGACTAAGTTGAAGTGTTGCTACAAAGCTGGATGCGCCCATACTTTCCTTTTGTTCATGCCAAATATAATCGGAAATAGAGGCACGTTGTGCTCGGCAATCAATCTATTATTGGTTATTTTTTATGAACCTGTGAAAAATGTAGCCTCAGTTTCCTTTTCTTAGCTGAGAGAATCAGCACCAAGCGTAATCTGCTCCTGCTGTAGTTGATCAGCTTTAAGGATCGATGTATTTGTTCAGAACACTGTGTTTGTAGCTGGTGGTTATTTGAGCTACTGTGACCTTTCCATCAACTGAACCAGTCTGCCCGTTCAGAGCGGTCCGTCTGGCACCAAAAACCACGTCACCCACATCACTTTTCTTCCTCATTCAACCCCAATAGGAGGCTTTATTTAAACTTAGGCAAGTTGACTGCCATAACTGGATGTACAAATGCTACTGCCAGATGATTGGCTGATTCACTATTCACATTAACAGCATTTGAACATGCATAATTAAGAGGCGGGTGAATATAGTGTATCCCTGATGATAATCTGAGTATAAATGTTACAAAACTTTGCTTGAGAACAAAACAGAATTTTATAGAACTAGTGAACATGATATGGCTGACATAGAATTTATGGAGTTATTTAGAACCCAAAACAAGCAGCATTGACCTTTTCCCGTTTATTAGTTTCTCAGAGTGTTCCCATTCCTTCCCCCCCCCCCCCAAAAAAAGAAAAAAAGATAGCTATCACCACCCCACAGCTGCATGAAATGACCAATGTGCAAAACCCAAAGGGGCAATCCAAACACCAGAGAAAAGTAGAATGAAGCCCCCTCTGAGTGTCTCAACAATTCTTGGCCTCTAACCTCGGGGTCATCCAAATGTGAGGGGAAGCTCTGGGTGAGTCTTTTCTTAGGCTCATCTCTGGGAAAACCATGCACTGCCACAGATGTCAGCTCTCCGGGGACACAGACGGGCCGGAGTGGTTGTGAAGAGGAAGCGTCCAAGTTCAACAACACTGCTCTTTATGTCCCATGTTGTGTACGGTAATGTAATGGAACACAGATTTTTTGGGGGGATCAGAGTAGCTTCAATGTGGATGAAGCTTGTGATTAAGGAGCCTAGACCAACATGATACTGGGTAGAAAATCAGTATTTTCTCCAGATGAAATCATTTAAAATGATAGGCCTCTTCATTGTTAATAGCCATCTAGTTTCGCCGCAGCACAGCTGGTCTGTGTTACACTCTAAACCATCCTTAAAGTAATTAAACTCCACGAAAAGTAGACATTAACAAAAATAAAGACATGCAATTTTTATCTGCTCTAGCATAACTGCAGCACAAAGAGCTCCTTTCAGTTTAGACCTGTAAAATATTTCGGATCGCAATCAACATTTTATGATGGAGGAGTTTAAGTATCTTGGGGTCTTGTTCACGAATGAGGGGAAGATGGAGCGGGAGATCGACAGGCGGATTGGTGCGCCGTCTGCAGTGAAGCGTTCCGTCTCTCATCTATGGTCATAAGATTTGAGCCTTGACTGAAAGAACGAGATTGCGGATACAAGCGCCCAACATTAGTTTTCTCCATGGTGTCTGGGCTCTCCCTTAGAGATAGGGTGGGAAGCTCGGTAATCCGGAGGGGACCCAGTAGAGCCTCTGCTTCTCCACATCGAGAGGAGCCAGTTGAGGTGGCTTGGCCATCTGGTTAAGATGCCACCTGGATGCCTGGGAGGAGACCCAGGACATGCTGGAGGGACTATGTTTCCCGGTTGGTCTGGGAACGCCTGGCCGAAGTGGCTGGGGAGAGGGAAGTCTGGGCCTCCTTACTAATGCTGCTGCCCCCGCGACCCGACCCCAGATAAGCGGAAGAAGATGGATGGATGGAATCATCATTTTGATATCCATATGTGCGATACCACAATAGCTAATAACTGCTAGGATAAAACATTGGATATGACAACATGCTTGAAGTTGCATGAATACTAAAAAAAGGTTTAATGTCTACATTCAATATATTTCTAGTGGCGGACATAGTAAGGAGCTTAGAAAGAGCAGTTAGGCTGTAGGGTAGATGTAGGAATTAGTGAGTTAGATTTGTGATCCTAACTGAATATTATCAATTCAAACTTAACCATACCATGGATCCTGAGTGATCCAATCAAGTCCACACAGTGCTAAATACAGATCTGAACTAGATGCAATGAGGATGGTTTTACAGTTGAAAATAAAAATCTGCTTATAACATCAGTTATGATGTCAGCTAATTTAAAACTTTTGTTTGAATGTTGTTGTTTTTTTAGATGTTTTACTTTTTGGACTCATCCTCAAAAAGACGTTATGCCACGATTTTGGAGTTATTTGATCATCGGATGTCAGGTAGCTGGGAGGGTGAGGGAATTTCTTTCTGATGTGATTTAAAAAAAAATGTTGATAGGCTACCCTTGGCAGTGGCATTTTAAAATTTCTCATGCAAAGCAAAGCATCGCTGAATTGTGCAAGTGAGCAATCAACAGTATTGTGGTGCTGTTTTATGGGTTTTAAAGTCTTAGCCAAGAATGGAAAGGTGTACAAGATGGTGGAGTAGATTACTGTTGCAAATGGTAGGTCTACCAGCAAAAGAATTGTGGGTCTTTATAAACCAATGGGTTTTAGCATTTTGGCTTAGTTTTATTCTGATTGGCTAAGTTAACATTCCCAGAAAGCAGAATTTCAACAGAATGACACAAGCATCATCTAAGTTAAACCACGAGTCGTGTTATACAACATCGTTTTACTTTAGTGTCCTTGGTAAAGCCCATAAGTCGGTCACCACATCCAGACTGATCGAGCATGACCATTCTAATATCCATGCAAAGTGGTACGTCACAAGTCCACAGTAGTAACAGAACAAAGATTCTTTCAGGGATCAACTCAAAATCCCCGACTGTTCAATTCCGGCTGTGTGGGCCCAGAGGAAACGACCCCACATTCCTTGCCGATATAGTTTATTATTAGACAAAATAAGGCAGCGTAGATCATTGGCATTGAGAACATGGCGTGTTTGCCCATGTAGGAAAATTTTAGTGACATTTGTACAGAAGAAAAGAGAAAAAAACAGTTTCCCTCCCATTACTGAGTCATTTTAAGTCCTTGAATATACAAAGGCAGCTTTGAGTGGATTTCATAGCAACTTTTTTGAGCCTTCCCCAAAGACTTAAAAAAAGTTTTTTCTTTAAATGTACGTGGCAAGCAATTCTGGAAATATGCAGCAAAAAAACAAAAAAAAAAAATCCTTGGGGTCATTTAGACTGCATAGGAAACAAAACAAAACATCAGATTCTCATTCTGAGGCTCCAAAAATAACATCAACAGACCACACCAAGATTCCTTTCCTGTCACTGGCTTTGCCCTGTGGTTACCAGTCTCTTTTTTAAAAAAAAGCCAGAGTCATGTTGGTTAATAGCTGTCTTTGAGGTCTGGGTGGGAATTCAAACAGCTGCAATAGTTTCAGATGTAACATCTCAGTGTGGATGGTGCAAGCTAGGAGCATGAGGAATGATGTCTTAAATAAAAAATGTGTTTAATCATCGGGGGGGGTTTGAGCTCCCCTTCCTTGTGTGGCTCTAACCACATGTGGTGACCGTGGGAGACATAAAGTGAGCCTTGGACTGATCACGTGTCCAACTTAATCTGTTACTGTGGGAACAGGAAGTGAGTTTATTGAAGATACAGACCACAGCAGGTTTAATAATATAATAATTTTAATGGCCTAAAGTAAAGTATACTTTAAAAAATATAAAATAAAGTAGTTAAATCAACACATTTGATATCAAACTAAACATTTATTTTTTTTTTGTCTATATTAACCGTTAATTAAGCAGAGAGAGAACTGAATCTAACAGGGAAATATGAGAACGGCCGGATAAGAGGGGAGAAACCTAACTAAACTAAGGAAGAGTAGAGCTAACACAACTACTGAAATAAAGAACAGCAACTAACTAAAACGGAAACAAAATCAGTCACAGGGATGCACAATTAACATACATACTGAACAGAAACTAGGATCTAAAGAGAATTAATACTGAAAGTGCAATCCTGCATCCTCTGGTCTCCCGCTCATCCCTGCCTGCCTGCACCTTCAGCCATAATTCATCTGCCTCGTCTGGTTCTGTTTGCCTGCCTCACCTGCCGTTGTTCATCATCTTAACAATAAACCTTTTAAACGTAACTCTGTGTCTCGCTGAGGCACATGCATTCATACATACACAGAAACAAAGACACACACCCATACAGACACACACACACACACACAGTTTAGGTTTGGTTTTATTTTCCAAGGAGAATGCATTGACTTCCATTCATTTTCCATTGGTTTATAAAGCCTGACTAACCCTAAACCTTACCATCACCAGTAAATACCTGAAGCTAAAATTTTGGTAACTCAAAACCAGCATTTTACTTATGGGGAAGATGCGTTGGTCCCCCACAGGGAGCAGTGGGTCCTCAAAACATAATATATGCTGGGAAAACAGTCCTTACACTGGTAAATCCTTTTGATGCACTCGTTTCTGATCCTATCAATCCTCATCACTCCCAAAGAGACCCTCAACATCTTCATCTCCGCAACCTCCAGCTCTGCCTCCTGTCTCTTCCTCAGTGCCACTGTCTCTGAACCATATATTGCTTGTCTCACCACCGCCTTGTACACCTTCCCCTTCATTCTTGCTGAAACTTTTATATTACACAACACACCTGGATCTTTTTCATCACCCGTTCTAACCTGCTTGGACATGTTTCTTCACATCTTTTCCACACTCCAGATTGCTCCGGACTGCTGACCCTAAGTACTCCTTCTTTGTCTTTGCTTCCTGTAACCTTTGCCGCTCCACCTGGCTCCCTCTCGATCACACACGTATTCCGTCTTGCCACAGCTAACCTTCAGCCCTCTTCATTCCACGGCAAGCCCGCATCCTTCTAGGTTTTACTCCACCTGTTCCCTGCTCTCACCGCAGATAACAAAGTCATCTGCAAACATCATAGTCCATGTATATTCCTGTCTACCCTCGTCTGTCCATCCCCGTCCATGATCCCCACAGTGACCAACGAGAGGCTCAAAGTCTATCTTTGATCTAGCTCCATTTCCACCCTGAACTCCTCTGTCACATCCACATCCGACGTCGCCATTGTCCTACGGCCATCATACGTGTCCTGCACCACTCCTACAAGCGTACTTCTGATCTGCTGATTCAAATTCCGCTTTTTTCATCTCATAATCATCAACTGTATAAGTAAATGTCTGCATCAAAGCTTGATGTGTTGGGGGGGATGACGCTGCAGACATTGGGACGAGCTGGCACGGGTACTGCAGTGGGCTGAACTGATGGAAAAGTAGATTGAACTGAGCTAGTAGGACGAAGGGAAAGTATTACATGGAGAGTTTGGAATTGACAGGATGGTGGATCATGATGCTTCAGTTAAAAACACCTTGTTGAGCGAGCTGTCCGCAATAGCTCCTCAGGCTGCAGTTGGCCAAATACTTCTGTCCTGTTTATTATCAGAGCAGTTCTTCAGTAGGCGACAATCACGACAGAATAAATGCTTAACAGATTTAGTGAAACTGATTTGATTAGTGATTGATATTCTGGAGTCCTGGTGGAGTTTTGTAACCGGACTCTCGCCAGACGGATGTCGCTCCGCCTAGCTTCACTCACATCCATCTGGGACATCTCCCATAGAGAGTGATTTCTCCAACCAATTTTATTGTCTAGCCAATCAGGACGCAGGGCTGGAGTTTCATAGATGTGACGTAGTGGAGAAGCGACCATGACGTGAGACTGTTTTGATAGCAATGGCGGCTCGTTGAGGAAGCAAGCGTTAACATTGATGCTGCTATTTCTTCCGTGTTGTCCAATCTACCTAATATTGTTTCATTAAAAGAACATCAGAGAACGCCTCTGAAGGCTTTTGTTGGTGGAAACCATGTTTTTGTCCTTCTCCCGACCGGATTTGTCAAGTTTTGCGGTTAGCGGTTAGCGCGAACCATATTAGGAGGCCTTTAGTCCTCGATGCGGTTCGGCCCAGGATCAACTTAGACCTGCGGTGCTTTGCTGCCTGTCTTCCCCCCTCTTCCTGTCAGCTCACTGTCAATAAAACGCTTGCCACTAGAGCCGCAGACACATAAAAAAAAAGATGTCGATAAAGATGACAGTCAAGTGGCTTATCAAATCACATGCAAGGATTTTTGATAAGGCCCAGCCTTCAATAAAGGCAATTCCTATGGAGAGGTCCCAAATGGATTTGAGTGGAGCTAGGCGGAGCGACATACATCTGGCGAGAGTCAGGTTAGGAGTTTTGGCCCTAAGGACTGAATTAAGTGGTTATTATCCAAACAGAAGAAGGGTTTTCTGGAGGATGTGAGCAAACCCACAGGGCCTGAGATTGGCAGCAGGTGATGTTTGGTGGTTTGGGAATGCTGGGTATCTTCCACCTTATTTCCAGGAGGAGGAATGCAGTGGAGCGGATGGCATCGGAGGGTGGACAGGAAGGTGAAAGTGAGGTAAGAGCTGAACAAAGGAAGCGACTGTTTTCAGAAGGAAGATCTGAGGAGAAGTAAGGAGATTAATGGTGGTGGATTTAGGTGGGGTCTTCCTAGGATCCAAGAAACAAGGAAGCCGGGCACTGGAACGGAGTAACTCGAACATGATTATGAACTGAATCCTGGGATAGGGAAAACAGACCCGGGTTAGAGCTTGAACAAGGACAGAAAGAAAAAGCAAGAACGGTGGTCCTGATTACCACACTGAGCGAGCTAACAATCTGGTATATATCACATGGGATCAGCTTCTCTCTTAGCTCCTCCTGATTTATCCAAATGAGCTGCAGGGGGGGAGCCACAGCTGCCAGTCACCAGGTACGGAAGAGTTGAGAGAGACACACCGACTTGCCCCCAGCTTTGTGGATATGACAAAGGCTGCATGGTATTGGGAAAACAATTGATATCCATTAATGTTTGTTAAATACTTGCAATAAATAGAAACTTCACAAAAAAGTGTTAATGTCTTGCTGCTTCAGGTTCCCAGACCTTATTGTATAGCCTATCTAGCTACTGGAAACAGACTAAATTTATTGTTTCTATCTCATTGACAAGGTTTGATTAAACAAAATTGCTTCCGGCTACATCTACTATTCTGGCATCAAATTAATCATACTTTTTTTAGTTAGTGTATAATACACAACTGCAGTTTCTCTATGACTTTACCCAAATATGTGAATGTACTAAAAAGTATTTTCTGCCACAATAAACAAGAATACCGTAATACTTTCTAGAATAACGTGGTCCAGTCTACATTGTAGGCCACAGCCGTAAAAGATCACGGTCCAGGTTAGCTTGAACGCTGAAAATGACTTTCAAATGCACGCTTGAGTCCCCTGGATATGTTGCTGGAAGGGGGAACCTGTTGCTCATGGATCTGACTCTACCGCACAATTAAGGCATGCATTGTGCGGTCATTGCTGAGACTGCAGCTAAAAATAAACACACACAAGGGTATTGACTGTTAGCCAGGCATGACTGATAAGAATTTTGATAGGTCTTTTAAACTGTTGAACAAATTAAAGGGGGGGAAATATAATATTTCCAAATATGTATCAACTAAAGAAATCAAGGATTTTTTCCTATTATTTATTTATCCTAAATAAACTTAAGTTACTAGAGACACACCTTCAGACTGTCTGGCAGCTGAAATTAATTAACTTCCTCAATGGAGATGATGAAGTTTATCTTGTCTACATGCTAATTTCCGTCACTGTTTAGGTAGTGGATCAGCCAATCAGCTCTCTGTTTCCACCAGATTCCCTGCTTAAGGCTGACTGAGAGTCCTCCTCACTACTCCTAATATTTCTTCACTTTAGGAGCTCTCTTAAGGCCTTGGGTGCTTTGTTAATAACTTTAATCTTACAGAGGGGAAATTCTAGGAAAAATCTTAGAATTTGGGAAATTCTAAGATTTTTTTTTTCTAAAACGATGTCACTGAGCTTCTTTTAATTTTAGGGTTAAAAAAAACATACCATTAAATTCACCAAGAACAGGCTGGGAATTAAAGGTTCTGTGTCATGCTTTTTTTTAAGCCTTCCAAAGTCAACTATAATTGATGAGATATTGCCTTTGGCATTACAGAGTATTAATTTTCTATGAAATATTGGCATAGTGTGGCATAGTGTCGTTTCAGCCTTGACTGCAGAACAGATTCCACAATAAGCAGTGGCGGTTATGATGTTTTAGTTGTTTGGTGTACGATACTGCCAGAACCGAACGCATCAAATCCTCCAGGGCTGCACGTTGCTTACAGCATGACTCGCGAAGGTATCCGAGGAGAGGCAAACATAATATTTATCCTTGTGTTGCGCTCCCTATGAGGACAGACCCTGAGCAGGCCAAGACAGTGACGCACTACACCTCTTCACCAAGAATGCTGCTGAACATATGCGGCCCTGGCAGCGGTTCGTCCAGTAGGGATCCAGGATAGCCTGTTGTCTCTGGATACGGTTGCCAAAGCAGAACCCTGCAGGAAGTACTTACAGGCGAGATTCAGGAGATGAGAGGCAATGAGCTGCTTCATCATGTGATGAGGGAGATAGATCCCTTGGCAGTCATATCAGAACTTGTTCACTTGTACTTCAGTAACACCGGAACCCGAAAGCATCTGCAGCATTGATTTTTTTGTGCTTTCAGAATGACAGCTGATTTAAAGATACGTTATCTATAAGGTTTTATTCAAAGCTGATAAGCATGGGAAATGACACGGGACCTGTACTGTCAGAGATTAATCGCTGCGTTGGATTTAATCCATTAGCAATTTGTCTTCACTTATTGAATTGAAAACAATGCAAGTCAGGCATTTGCAGTATTTTGCAAAATACGTCGTATTAGTTTAACTTTTTAGCATTTTGTCATATTACACATACAAACTTTAATGTATTTAACTGTGATTTCAGCAATTAGGGCAGGATTAAGTGGTGCCAAATGGTAAAGAGGAAAGAAAGATATTTTTCCACCTTTTTTCTCTTTTTTTTATTTATTTTTTATTTTATTTTTTTACAAAAATGTGTATGTCTCAGCATTTTGCCTTCTTTATGCCGATTCACCCGTAGATAAAATGTTTGGCATTGAATACAGATGCACACCTAACTTTTCTTTGTTGTTTACATGAAAGCACAGAAACAATTCTGATTATTTTCCTTCCATTTTGCAGTTAGACGCTGCATCGTGTTGGCCTTGTGCATGAACCCCCCCCCCCCCCCCCCCCCAAAAAAAACCCCAGAAGTTTTTGATTGTCACCTGACACAATGTGGAAAAGTTCAAGGAGAAGGCCCCTGTATTGCCTACTTTATGAGACTTGCGTTATATCTAATTGAGAGGAAAGAAGTGTTATTTCAAAACCATGTATTTGGTCAACACTCACCAGGAAGTGTAATTAATCTACTGTTTTGTCCTAATCAAAGCTCTTCAAAATCAAAATGTTTCAAAATCAGAAGCATCTCAAACTGATTATTTATCAGCACTGCATTAGTTTTAGTCAATTAGTTTTGTCAGTGATTGTATAATTTGATCGTTTTGGCACAAGAAACTTGTCTCCCGCAGGCACCAGCCGACGAGCCCCCCGTCCAACCCCTCCCCCGTCATGCTGCGTGTTCATGCAGTGATTACTTTTGTCCAGCAAGCGGCGCCAAACTCCTCACAAGACACCCAGCGTTCCGGCCGTTGTGCTGCATTCAAAGCAGCACGGAATTTCATGAGCCCCACCTAAAAGTAACGAAGAGCAAAAACATACTTCGCAAATATAAACTTCACAATTTACTGATAAACCAAGTTGATATAACTATAAAAACAATTTTGCTCTTATGACGGAGACAGTAAATTACAAGAGTGAACTGCCAAATACTTCAAGCCGTACGCGCGCACGCACACACCCACGCACGCGCACGCACACACTCACAGCTCTTCTGACCTCCTCCTCAGTCTGACCCTGCTGGGTCGCATTCTACTTCTTCCTCTGTTACTACTGAGCAGTTGACAGGACTGCTTCTGGATCTGACAGCCCTCTTCCTGCTGCTAACGTCACATTGTGTCGCTAAACAAACCCGGAATTTTGGTAAATTTGGCTACTTATAGGGTTTTAAGATGTTTTTCTCTCTGCACCCCTTTTGCGTTATTTTGGCTTATTATCCACTTATATTGGTGGAAATAAAGTGACTTCTCTAACTCTAATCAGCTCAAGTGGCTACATTTGAGCACCCCAGTCTACAGTGAGGAGAGGGGCGGGGCCAAGGAGATAAACAAACAAGCAAAAAGCGTTTCGTGTTGTGCAAAGTAGCAGTTCAAGACCAAATTCAGCAGGGGGACAGCGTGGGGACAGTGTTTTCTTTTTCATGGGGGCACAGAACAAAAGAATGAAACAAAAAAAAACAACCACAAAACGGACAAAAAAATAACAACAAGAAGAAAAAACAGGGTGATATTTCATCATTCAATATAAGAAGTGAGACACAGAGCCAGTTGCAGCTCTGGAACTGCAGGCTGCAGACCCCCGTTCTGGTAGATGAAAACTGTGATCCTACCTCAACACGTCTGAAACTAAAGGTGCAACACCTTCAGTTTTAAATCATTGTTAAAGTAAAACTGTAAAAGCAAACGAAAAAGAAATTGGTGCAAGGAACCAATTAGTTGAGTTTTTTTTGTGCCAGCGCATATCATCATAAGAAATCGATTTAGTATTATGTTTTCAGTGCAGGAAGCATAACAGGGGCCAGGACCAGTCCTACAGGGCCCCCCTTTGGTAACTGTCTGGAACCGTTCATGTGTTGTGATTAGTAAAATGTAATCATAAATGTTTTTATTCATACATAAATTCTTATGATTAACAAATAAGTTATTATTCAAAAATATATGAATATTATTGTATAATAAACAACAACATATAACAAAATTCTAATATAAGATAGATAGATAGATAGATAGATAGATAGATAGATAGATAGATAGATAGATAGATAGATAGATAGATAGATAGATAGATAGATAGAGAGATAGAGAGATAGATAGATAGATAGATAGATAGATAGATAGATAGATAGGAAGAAATGTAAAATACGTTTTTCAAAAAAGGGAGTTGAAACAAAGAGTGTCAAACCAGAATAACATCAATAAAAAAAGACAATATTTTCACATATCTCTGGCAACCTCCAGAGCATATATTATTAAAAAACATGACACATTAACAAGTGTGAAATTCTTTGGAAGCGACAGTTGTACGCTACCATTGAGAGAACGATTGTTTCCTACAGTCCTTGAAGGGAGCATGCATGTTTTCGGTTCTAGCAGTGGGGGGGAAGATAGATATGCGTCTTCTTCCGCGTTTACCTGAAGCTCTAAGGTGTTTCTGACGTTTTCTGAATGACCAAACCAGCTAACAGCGAACGCGCTGGAACCAACTCCCGGATAGCCTCTTAACAGACAAGAACAACAAGAGGCAAAAAGTTGTGGCGGAGACACACTTAAACTTTATTTCCCCCTCTTCTCTCCTGAAACAATGGGCTGTTGCAGCAGCTCAGAGGTGAGTTGGCGTTCATCCGACGGTAAGGTAATCATGGCCGGTTTCTTGACGGCAACGCGTAGACGTGACGCGTTCTCCTGCAGCAGCAGCAGCAGCAGCAGCTGGGGACGCTCTTTGTTTTAAACTCTCTAGTAGTTGGTTGTTTGTCCGCTGGATTCGCAGCAGAAGGCAGCTGCGCACAGAGAGGCGCTCACAACCAGCAGCAGCAGCGGTCAGGCTCCAGAAGAATAAGCGCTCCTGTCTGTTTTCTCATGCCTCGGCAGGGTAAACGGGAATGGAAACCGCTGGAGGAGCACAGCTGCACGGACGTGCCATGGCTCATCGTCTTCACGCTGTTTTGTGTCGGCATGGTGAGTCTACGGGGTGATGCCTGTTCCCTGCGTTGCGTTTTAGGACCGGTTGGTCAGCTTGTTAAACTTTAGCTCTCAGTGCGTTAACGCGTTTCTCTAAAAGCATTGGCCTCCGCGCGCGCGCCTTTAAAACTAAACTGAACATAAGATGTCAAGACGGTTATGAGGAATAATAGTGCGGAATTTTATTAAAATAAAATAAAAATCCAGTTTGGAAGAAATATATGGTTATTACTCACACTTTTCATCCCTCAAATGTTTTTTACGGCACATTTGTGATGTTCCCAGTTATACTTTAGGATCCTACCCAGTGGCGGTTCTTGCGTGGATGGATCCCTGGGCGAGTCACTCCTTCTGCTGATCCATAATCTGGCAGATTGCATGTAGTTGTCTAATTTCTGGGACAGCGTAAAGTGTAGCCAATGACTTAAACTTGACTCCCTGTTCTCAGCAGCAAGCAGGGCTTGCCAGCTCCCCCATTGCCATGTTTACTTGCGCACAAGTTCCCTGATCATATTCAAACGTGACAATCCGAATGCATCGTTTATGTGGGGGGAAAAAAGTAACTTAATCTGATCATGACATATGTTTACATGCACCAGGCTTTATTCGCAATGCAGCCGCTCTGACATGCGTAAAGTTTTCAAATTTCCCTGAAAACCGCAGGAGAAGTTGTATTTCCATAAGTGCAGAAGAAAGCGCAAAAGTTGATTGTTTTTGTTTATTCAAGCTTTATTGAATTATTATATACAAACAAACTCAGGAAAACACTCTCTAATAAAGCCTTTGCTGCGCTCTCTGAAAAAGCGAAGGGCTTTAGCAACACATGCTACTGGTCTTCCTGCGTTACAGGGTGAGAGACATCCACAGTCACGGCAGTTTGCCCTGATTGATCCGAACAACTTAAGTGTGGATGAACAATCGGCAGAATCAGATATACTTTAATAATCCCAGAGGGAAATTGCTGTTTCAGTACCATCACCATAACATAAACATCACAAACATTTCAGGGGGGAGACGGTTGACTGAGGCCGTGCTGCCAAAGACACTACTGTGTCCACAAGGCGCTGCCCTTGGATCTGTTGAAGGAAGATTACAACAACATGGGGAAGTGGAGGGAGAAAAGACAGATGCTTGACAATTTATGCTCTCACGAATAAAGAGTGAAGGATCCGACAAAAAAACCTCATTGCACGAGAAGCACAAATAACACGAGACCCTTAAACCACCCGTCTCATTCGGGACACAGTTTTCTTTCCATCGATCTTAATCCGATCACAATATTCCTATTGCTGTGTTTACATTGTGCATTTTTATCCCCATCGGGCCTTCCCTCCGATTACTTGCGTCCATGTAAGTATAGGTATTGACTGCACCTGCATAAAAACAATAGAAAACGTAGTCTCTAACCAACTTTAAATTCAGCTTTAAAGGACCTGTGGTTCTTAAACGATTAGGAGAGATTTTTGCAAACAAAAGGTAAAACTATATATAAAAAAAACATCAAAAGGTAAACATGCCAAAGTTTACATACAGAGCTTTAAATGATCTGCATTTGTCTAGGATATCCCAATTCTTATTTGACTTTACGGTTTTCTTAAATAGAGCTGGTCTAACTTGATCCAGATCCCATAAAAGAATTAAAATGACCCCGTGCTACACTCTGAAGATTCACAAGATCATTTTCTAACGTGTGGCGTTATAATTTGTGACACCTACAGATAATAAGACCCATATTCAGGCAGATTTAAGCATATTATTTCTTCCTCCCCCATTCAAAAGGTTCAAACAATTGCGCTGCGACGACATCCAATTGTGTCAGGAGACAATTAGCGAAAAAAAAAAAACGACAACAACCTAAACTGTGAGAGTCTCTTTGTCACAGCTTTGCAGTTCTTGTCGGTTTAGAAGTTATCCGGGAGTTGTTAAAGACACATTTGCTGTCAGCTAGTTAGTTTCTTTCAGAAACCGTCCTTTTGGGAAACACCTTGAAGGTTCAGGTAAAAAAAAGGACTTATTTATGAATTAATAGACCTTTCTAGTTTCACTGTGGTCCACCTGTTGAAGTCACTGCCAAAAAGATGGGCGAACAGCAGAGGTGTTGTGAAGCGTTCTTGCTGGATAACAGGTTGAAGGCAGGCGGAAGTTATTCTTTTTTTCAAAAGGAATATTTGTTTCGAATAGAAAAAAACTAATAAAAAGTAAAATACGTCAGATCAGTGAAGTCGCAGGGAGCCCTGATCTTAGCCGTGGATCTCTGCAGCTCCTCCAGAGTAACCACGGGTCCCTCGGCTACTTCTCTGATTTACTGTCTCCTTGCCCTGTCTGACTTTACATGGGACGACCGTAGGTTTGCAGTTGAGCCATTTTCTTTTCCTTGTCTGGTGATGCATTGAGCTCTTTGAGTTGTAGACCGGGATATTGTTTTACAGCCCAGCCTTGCTTTCGTTTAAACCTTAACCCCTCACCTGTCAGGTGTGTTCCCACATCAGCTCTATTTGTAACGCAGTGTTTGCACATTTTATTTAGGGGGTGTCAAGGTGAAGGAGGATAAATGCACACACACCTTTAAATTTCTTCAAAATGTTTATTGTGAATGAAGAAAAAGGCCAGCTGAATGCAGGACTCCATTCCTGATCGCAAAGGTCCAACATGATGTTTAATGCTGTTGACTCTTCTTCACATAAAGAAACTACATACAGTGCCATCTGAAATCATGTGTAACAGTCATGTGACTTAATTTTGCAAGCTAAAGGCTTTCAATAAATACAAATCTACACAAGCGGTGCTGGAGGGGCTTAGCCACAAGCACACTGGCTATACCACACATGGTAGTATAAATATCCTATCACTAAACACACTTTAGATCTGACAGTCTAGTGAAGAACAGAATGGTGTAGACTGTACAGGACGGCATGGCTGCTGATGTGGATGTGCTCAGAAGTACACGGAAAAGTGACCCAGCATTACATCGGATTCAAGTTTTCTCATAAGATCACGCAGAGCACGTCAATATTCCTTTCCAGCTTTGCAATCCAGCACTGCTGTGTGCTGGTCTGTCGCGCAAAACCTCCATCAGGTGCACTGAGGTCGGTGTTTGTAACCTGAGAAAGGATGAAAGGGGTGTGAATACAGCGGCGACGCACTGTATCCAGGCTTTTAAACTCGCACGGGTCAGGGCGGGGAGTATGGGGCTGCGTATAATAATGCCTGTGAGCATGGCCGTTTTGCTGAAGAGAGGATCCTTCTGTTCGAAACGCACCCAGAACCGTGTGCGTTAGATATCGGTGAGTTCCTGGATGCTGTTCACGCCCTCCTTCCTTTTGTCTGTGTTTTTTCATCTGCAGGCCTTTATCTTCGGCTTCGCCATCGCTACGGGAGGCGCCTTCCGCCTCGTCTCTGGGTACGACAGCTACGGCAACACCTGTGGCTGGAACAACACCAACAAGAAGATTGATGGCGTACCGCTCAGTGGCGCTGACATGACGGCAAAAAAGTTTGTGCATCTGCATTTTAGATCAGGCTTTACCACCAGGCAGCCCACAGCTTCTCTGAAACAAAGGGGAATGCTTTATTGATGGGCTGATTGCCAATGGAGGCTTTGGGGGTGGGGGGATGGGGGGGGGGTTTCAGCAACAAAGCAGGGTCTGTCTGACGGGATAGCAAATGTCAACATCTTTAGGTTTTTTGCAATCTCTGGCGTTGCAGCCACAAACCGAATTTTCATCACAGGAGATGGCCCTTGTCGCTTTGCGTTGTATGATGTTGCCACAGTGAGTGGTTTTGAGATCTAAAATACCCTTTTCTGTGTTTTTTTTTGTTTTTTTGTTTTGGTTAGGTATGTTTTCTTTCTAGAACCTTGCAACCTTGACCTGATCAACAGGAAAATAAAATCCATCGCCTTGTGTGTCTCTGAATGTCCAGCCACAGAACTGAAGTCGTACAAAGAGGTGAAAGATTTTGCGCTCAGTAATGGTGAGTAAACAGTCAAGAGTGTTGGAATTGTATGTGTTGCCGTATTCAGCCCCAGCGTCACTAATAAAGGCAGGTCGTTAGCGTTAGTCTTTGTTTTTTTTGTTTTTGGGAACATTGGCTACTTATTATTTAGGTCCTAGAAATTGCTGAATAAGTTGTTTGGACATCCCCAGACGTTTCCACCAAAGAATCTGGAAACCTTTCAGACACTTGTTCTAATCATGTCTTACTTCTGAGACATTTACTGTTTTTTTTTTTTTTCTTTTTGCTTTGTTTTTCGGTGGTTAGGGTCTTATCTCTGCTCCTATGAAATTACTCCAGCAAGATACGAAAGAAACAAAGACAAGTGTCCCAAACTTCCTGTGCCAGCAAGGTGAGTTATGGTTTTAAAAAGTTTGTCTGTTTTTCTTTGGTTGACTAGATGCAGTGGATTTCAAAAGTATTCGTACCCATTGAACTTAGGCCACTTTTTGTCTTGACACAACCACAAATTTGAGATCATTTTGTTTTGGGATCACAGTGGTAGACACTCCCCAATCGGTGCTTTGTCATAAAATGGAACGAAAACAATGCATTGTGTTTAAACAAATTGTTTTGTTTTTTTTACATATAAAAACCTGTAAAAAGTGTCATGCATGAGTCTATCTTTTGCAAAAGCACCTTTCACTGCAATTACAGCTGCAAGTCTTTAGACACTTTTTTTCCCCATCTCTACCGTATCGTGACAGAATATCCTTCTCCTTTACAAAATATCCAAAGCTCAATCTTAAAGGTGAAAATTCTTTTCTCCCTCGTGTTTTCAGTAAACCTGCCCCCATCTTCCACCGCTGCATCCCTGCGGACATTGGCTGCTACGCTGAGTTTGCCCAGGGTTTCTTCACATTCGTCAGTGACAACACCGTGCTGCGCCGCGTCATTTCCGGGGTGATGACCAGCAAGGAAATCATCATGGGTCTTTGTGTTCTGGCTTTAGGTACGGAACCTGCTTAGGTGGGACACACAGCGCGTGCAGCGGGTCTTTGCGCTAGCCATTGAAGCGTTCTCAAAAGGAACACGGTCAAAGAGGCCGTTTCTCCGTTCATCTCCCGCCTCTCCATCCTGCTGGGAATTTTAAAGTGGAAATGAAAACAAAAGGGCAAACACAGAGAAGCCATTGCATAGAATTCATGCTTCATTTGTGTTGTCTTTGGTCCTTTTGTGTTTAACAGAGGCCTCACAGTAATTAGTATTGGCTACTATTGGACTTTATATCAGTATCTCAAAGGATTGATTTTTAATATTTTCAAAAGAGGCTTTGCTGATGTCTCACTGCTCAGCTGTCATTGCTCGTGAGGATTCAGCAGGAAGGAAATAGTTGGAAGGGAAACTATTTTTAGTTGCAAGCAGAAAAAGAAAAACAGGAAAGCGTCTTGAGTGTTTGCCGACATGGGACCCTCTAAAGTTGGGCCCACGGGCCATGATTTAATATCTGCTTTGAGTTCTCTTCTCGGTGCAGCAGAGGGGCCTGGGCTAATCCTGCGTCGGATTAGATCCGAACTGTTTGATTTGTCTGGTTTGTTTGTGACGAATCAAGAGGCAAATCATAGCGGCGAATTCATGCGTTAGCACGACGTTAAATAGAGTCGTTTTAGGCATTTAATAAGGTGTCTGAACTATTGTTTTTTTTTTAAGGTGGAATTATTATACAACAAACTTATATATTTTAAAAAGCTTATTTTGTGTGTATACAGCAAACTTGTCTGAGTAACATTTACTCAAATGGAAGACTCTTTTTTTTTTTTTTAGAGGGACCAAATGTTATCCGTTTCTGAGTACATTTTCTTTAATTTGACTAAATTTACTGCGCACAAGTTTATAGGTATTACAGATTTTCTCGTCTGCTCAACAAGATACATAACGACCCAAATATATGCTCTAATATTAGGTTAAATGTGTCTGAGACTTCCACTTTTTGGAGCTGTGATTTTTTTTACAATGTCCCAGTCCCACAGAGAGCTAACCGGAACGTCTGCATGATGGTATCCCCGCCATGCCTTACATCTGGTATTTTTAGGGCTGGGCAACGATTAAAATATTTAATCGCGATTAATCGCCCTGATTAATCGCGATTAATCGCATTGTATTTACAAACTCCAAGAATGAATTCAAAAGTAGTGTAAAGAGCACTTTTATTTTGATTTTCTGCTGCCATATGAACAAAAGTGTTGTAACATTTGTAGCACTTATTTTATACTGGATATTTTCAACCCATCTATTGAATTTAGTGCACTACTTGATCTTTTCTTCATAAGAGAACAGCAAGCACTGCAGCCAAAATATGGCCTTTTTTGACCTGCTGTATATTAGCCAGTCCCTAAGCTTGATGTATCATGAAACTGTTGATCTTTTGGGTTTTGTGGTTTTTATTTTATTATTACAATTAAATAATAATAATAATAATAATAATAATAATAATAATAATAATAATAATAATAATAATAATAATGTTATGTTCAGTGTTTTTTCGCTAATCCACCTCTTATATATTTCAATCCTTATGTAATTTTGTCTGTGTTGTGTGCACCTGCCTGTTGCTTTAATCCTATAAATTTCCCCGTCGTGGGATAAAAAAAGGATTAGCTAACGTTATCTTATCTTAAATAACACTTTTTAATATATGTACTGGGTTCTTTCAAGGTCTTAATTACATGTTATGTGTGGGCTCCAGTAACATCCATCCATCCATCCATCCATCCATCCATCCATCCATCCATCCACTGATCTACCTGGATGTTCCCTGGAGGACTGAAACGCCTCAGTCAGAGACGTCTGTGGGTCTGACGGGGCAATGACAGAGGTTTCGTCTCCTCTCTCCGTTTCTGGGGCTCGAAGTTTTCATGTTTTTTCACGTGCTTAGATAAATTTGTTGTGTTTCCACTGAAATGAACCGGCTTTTTACAAAACATACAGCTTGGTTTCATTTATGGTATTAAAATAAAGCCAAACGGTGCTACTTCCTCTGTTCATGTTTTTTCGCTGCTGCGTTCTCTCTCAGCTGTTTGTGTGTTAAATTTGTGTGAGAGCTGAGTGGGCGGGCCAGGCTGAGCCTGCGTGCTGATTGGCTGGCGCCGCTGAGCCATGTACGAGAGGGGAGGGGGAGAGGGAGAGTGCTGCCGTGACAGCGCGCTGCAGTCAGCCCTAAAAAAAAAAAGAATGCCCTATTAAAAGCACCAAACCATAATATTAGCTTTGGACTAGGACTGGAACACCGCAGCCATGTTTTATTTCTTTGGCACTAGTAGGCTCTATTTGACAGTGAGCTGACAGGAAATGGGGTTTAAAAGAAAGGAGGAAGGACCACGGGCCGGAACTCCAACCCGGGATGGACTGAGGCGTCCAAACACGGGTGGCATGCTCTACCTCTGTGCCCTATTGACCATAATTATTTTTTTTTCTTCTGGTTAATTGTGTTTATTATGTTTTTCTCTCCCTGACCCAGTTCTGTCCCTGATCATGATGGTGGTAATTCGTTACATCTCCAAACTGCTGGTTTGGATCCTCACAGTTCTGGTAATCATCGGCTCCGTAGGTAACGCGCTTTATTCTCTCACTCCTGATGATTGCTCACAAACATTGTCTTTTTCCTTCACTTTATGGTGTGTCCCCCCCCTCCTTAGCTTCTGCAGTTTTTATAAATCTGATCTTTTCCAGGTGGGACAGGTGTCCTCTGGTGGCTGTACGCCGACTACAAGCTTGATCTCACTAGTAACTCCACATCTGTTTTTGGGAGAGAAGTGATGGCAGACAACGGCAAGGCCTTGCTTGTCTATGCGATCGGTGCTACTATTTTCACAGTAAGTATTTCCACAATGAGGTGGCTTTACTGTTAGGGGAAAAAAAATCCTCACCTATAAATGGGGTCAAACGTACAAAAATGCTGTGATTTATTTATGTTTTTAATAAAAATCAGTGGAAAGCTTTCCCAATGTGCATGATGTGATTGACTATCTGACAAGCTCTAGGCGAGTATAAGGAAACGCGTTGTTCCTTGCAGGTAGTGCTTCTGCTGGTGATGTTTTTCATGAGGAAGCGTGTGGCCCTCACCATCTCCCTGTTCCATGTGGCGGGTAAAGTGTTCATTCACCTGCCCCTGCTGGTCCTGCAGCCCTTCTGGACCTTCCTCAGTCTCATGTTCTTCTGGGTTTACTGGATAGCCGTGCTTCTCTTCCTCGGGACAACAGGTCAGCAGAAATGACTGCGTACAACCCTGCTTCTGCTTCGCCGTGCTTACTCCTTTAAATGTCTCCCAGTAGGTCTGTTCTTCAAAGATTCTCATGGCTTTCGGTGCCATTGCCCAACAAGTAGACTGTTAAGTGGGTGGCATTTAGTCGGGCTTTTGCGACATGGCTAAACTCCCACGTCTGGAATCCCGTGTCTCGTGATGCGGAGAACACGGTCAAAGAGGCCGTTTCTCCATTCATCTCCCACCTCTCCGTTCTGCTGGGAGTTTTTAAGTGGAAATGAAAAACAAAGGGCAAACACAGACAAGCCATTGCATAGAATTCATGCTTCATTTGTGTTGTCTTTGGTCCTTTTTGTGTTTAACGGAAGAGGTCTCACAGTAATCAGCATTGGCTACTACTGGACTTTATATCAATATCTCAAAGGATTGATTTTATTTGTCGCAAATGTATTTCTACTTTGAGCGGAAAAACGTTTGTGTCGCACTGCCGGGGTGGAAAAAATAAAATTATCAGAAAGCAAAAAAATCCTCCTATGGCATACTTAACTTAACATTCGTATTGGCATATTTTTACAATGCCTTCTATTCTCATAGTTGCTCCTAATAAAAGCTTTGAAATGAATTAATCTTTTATTACAGCAGAAAACACACTTTCCTGCAGCAACTCACCCTTTTATTTATTTATTTATTTATTTATTTATTTTTATTTTTTTCACCCTTTTTAGAAAATCTGCAACTGTATAATGAATCTCATGTTCATTTCTTTGCCACTAAATTAAGAATGTTCATTATTATCATCATCCTCAACTTAAGCTTATCCAATAGCATTTCATGTGGTTGGAACAGTCAGAGACAAGGACCTTTGACCCTTTATCTTTGAACTATCACTAGATCTTCCAGAGTTTTGCACTCTTTTTTTTTCACATCACGCTACAGGTTTTCCATAGGATTTAGTTATGGGGACTGAGAGAACCATGGAATAAGGTTAGTTTTCTACCTAATGAACCATTTCCTCTCTGATTCGGTCACATATAGGGGTTTAGTATCCTTTTGAGAAACCAGAACAGCTATTATTCATTTTCTTGCCATGTCTGCCAGACTTATATTCTCCTGGTGTTTCAAAGACTTTGTGATATCATGCACTCTAACAAGGTTCCCAGGACCCATGGAACAAAAAACGGGCACACAGCACTACAGATCCTAAAATCAACTTAGCATTAGTTATGCTGCGTGTTTCCACATTTTCATTTTTTGTTTTATGCCAAACCCACCAGATGTGTTTGCCACTAAAAACCTCAGTCTTGGGGGTGTTTTCTGCCCCTGAGGTGTTTAGGCCATTTAAAATGATTGTTTTCCTCCTCGGTGCAGTTCGATTGTGTTGATGTGAACGCAGCAGTCACTTCAGGGCACAGACCAAAACAGCTGCGCTTCGCATGAGCTCGTCTCAATGCGGTTCAAAACAAATTCTGAAGCAATTGTTGAGGTCGTGAGTGTGATCTCACCTCCGTCCAAGACCACCGCCAGGTTTACTCTGCAGGCTAGGGCTAAATGTGGTCCCACAGCCACAAACACATTGCATTGTGGGATGCGGTAAATAAACTTGAGTAGGTAGTCAAAAAAGTCCCATGGGCTCACGTGGGTCATCACTCAATGCAAAAATACCAAATGGTAACAAAGTACACTGCAAAAATGGATCTAAGAATAAGTAAAATATTCTTAAAGTTAGTGTATTTGTCCTTGATTTGAGCAGGTAAATAAGATTATCCTCCAATGGAAAGAGTATTTCAACCCCTAAATTAAGATAATTAGACATCCTGCACTTGAAATAAGATGATGGAGATGAATTGTTCCTATTTTAAGTGCAAAAATATTTACCTGCTCATATCAGGGACAAATACACACATTTTAAGAACATTTTACTTATTTTTAGTTCTGTTTTTGCAGTGTATCGCTTATTCAAAGAGAGTTAACACATGAAACTTACAGAAGCAATATTTGGTTTAAGCTGGTGAACGTTAGTTGTTCTTTTCTTCTGATTAGTCTAAAGAAACTCATGTTTTTTGTACAGCTTTGAAGACAGCGTCTCAATATCCATTCATTATTTCAGTTTTATCTAAAATAGTACTCGTAAAACCCTGATAGGATTAGATTCTCCACGTTTGGCTACTGCTGTTGGTTGCCCTTATTGTTATCTAACCAAAGCACATTGTTTCAACTATGATCACAGTTGAGTTTAGCTAACTCCACATTTCTGTTTGTGATGATGTGATGCTAGAGAAGCCCGTATCAGAAATATATCCCTCCTGTAACGCCTATGTTTACCAAAACTAAATGCCTTTTGGGGTTTTTTCCCCGATTGTCTGTGTATGGTGGTTATTTTTCAATGCCTGTGAATTAAGCACCCTGACATTCTTCTGAAGATGTGCATGCTAGAAAGTTAATCTGTGAAAATGACTGAACTTTGCTTCTATTAAGTTCTGCGACGGTCTTGAACTCGTGGTTTGTGGTCATGCGTTTGTGTAAAAGAGGTTTCTCTGCTCCCGCTCTGAAGGTCGTTGGCTAGACTGCACCTGTAGCGGAAAAAAGTTAAACACAACCCAGTTATAATTTCTCCAGAAGCAAGTTCTCTCTTTTGGGTTTCACAAATATTTTTGTCCCTTCCTTGGTATAAAAGCATTATACTAATTATAGGTACAATTATAGGTACACATTTTTAATATTGTGTAAAAGTCAAATACTTTTGCCAGGCGTTTAGGAAAGTTAAACGGTTATTTTATATCTATTAATTTCACGTAAACTCCGCTTTACATCTCTAAAAGCGAATGATTCTGAAAACTCTGGCCAAAGTGGAAGTTTTCCATCCGATCTTTGAGCCTGCATATGTACATGACAAGATGGAGTTTAAGGGTTCAGCCAGCGGCATTTACTGTATATTTATATGGGTTTGTGTGGATGACCACTTTATAAGACGATCCTGTGTACAATGTTATTTTTAAAAATGAAATGGGGGGTTGATATTCTTTTTTGTTTATTATAAAGGCCCAGCTTCAAGGGTACAAGGCCTCTACTTGTGATAGTGTTAATTATGGCTTATAGGTAAAGAAAAGCCTAAATTCAGTATCTCTGAAAATTAGAACGTCACATTAGACCAACCAAAAAAAGATGTTTTAAGCACAAACGTCAGGCTTCTGGGAAGTATGTCCATTTTTATGCACTCAATAATTGGTTGGGCCTCCTCTTGCATGAATTACTGCATCAGTGCGCCGTGGCATAGAGGCGATAAGACTCTGACGCTGCATAGGTGTTATGGATCCCAGAGATTTCCATGAAGCTCCCCCAAATTCTTGAATGGATTTTGCTTGACAATCCTGTCAAGACTGCTGGCCTCCCTGTTGCTGGTGCACCATTTCCTACCACACTTCTTCCTTCCACTCAATTTTCTTCTTAATATGCTTGGATACAGAACTTTGTGAACAACCAGCTTCTTCAGGAATGACCTGTTGTGGCTTCCCCTCCTTGTGAAGGGTGTCAGTGACTGTTTTCTGGACGTCTGTCAAGTCAGTAGTCTTCCCCATAATTGTGTCGCCTGCTCACACAGAGTGAGGGACCGTTTAAAGGCTCTGGAAACCTTTGCAGGGGTTTTGATTAGCTGATTAGGGTATGACAACCACGAGTTTCCAATAAAAGAGCTTTTCACAGTATTCTAATTTTCTGTGACACTGAGTTTTGGGTTTTTGTGATCTGCAAGCCATAATTACCAAAATTACAAGAAACAAAGACCTACATCACTCTATGTGTGAATGATTCTATACAATATGAGAAGCTCTTTCTGAGATGACTGGCAAAATATATTGCACTTTTACACAATATTCCAATTATTGAGCTGTATCTGCATGTATTTTACAGTAATTCTCTAAAATGGCAAACACTCGGTCGATCGTGGAAACATTGCTTTTATCTTGCAGGCTTAATTAATAAACTTGACTGCGTAGTCTTCATCATAACAGTGCTTGGATCATTTAAAAAAAAAAAAAAAAACATTTTTAATGAATGGTGCTGTCTTTGTTTAAAAACGATTATTTCCTAATATTGGAATTTGTATTGCCAATGAAAAAATATACTACAGCTAAAGGTTAGAATGAAACAAAAAAATGTCACTGTGAGGTTATGTTGCTGTAGAAGGAAGAAGAAAATATTTTTAAATAGATTTCCAGACATCTTTATCGGGGCGTGACTGAGGAGAGCCCAGTAGAAAAATCCGTGGGAAAAAAAAAAAGACTGACAAAGAAGCAATCAAACACCAGCTAATAAGAAATACATTTATGCAGACTTATTAGCACAGTTTCTAGCTTGAGAGGAGAAAAAAAATCTGCCTATAGATGCAAGAAGTGCTTGGTTTACGTTAACTGTCAGACTTAGACGTGTAACCCAAAGTAATGCCTGTGTTGCCCTGCAGGATCTGCCGTGAAGAACAACGTGACGGGAGTGGTGGAATACAAAATGCAGGGGCCTCTTCAGTACATGGTGTGGTATCATCTTGTCGGTCTCATCTGGATCAGCGAGTTCATCCTTGCTTTCCAGCAGATGACCATCGCTGGAGCTGTGGTCACCTATTATTTCACAAGGTACTCGGATTAATAGCACAACGTCTGTGTTTTCCATCTAATGTTTGTTTTTCCTCTTTATTTTTCATATTGCACCTGAAATTAGTCAACCTCCACTAATTGGGTTTGTCGGTAAAAGATACAAACTACAAGTTGTTTGCCATAAACACAACCAACAAGTACAACTTAAACAGCTCTGAACTACTTGAAGTACAATTATGCCCCCCCACCCCCCAAAATAAACACAAAAGGAACATTTTAACCGATATTGCAGTCTCAATAGTTAGTCAACCCATTCATGAAAAGGATCTTAGGTAGTTAGCAATGTCACAGCCGCAGAGCTTCACAGAGCCACCACCATGCTTCAGTGTAGGCATCATGTTCAGCAGATGCTTCAAAAGAGTAGCTAAAAGTTTAATTGTGTAAGAAGTGTTCTGCAACAAAAACCGCTACTTTTCCATGTTTGCTGACATATTCATATTTTTTTTTTTAGCTGATACTAATGTCACTTCAGCAGATCAGATGACAAGATGGCGTTCCTTTTATCAAGCCAACATCTGTTTTTTGTCCCTTCGTCAGCCTTTTTTTTTAGCAAACATTTGTGCTACCACAGTATGTCAGCTTCAACTTCTGCCTTCATTTTCTGTAATTACTTCCTTTTTGAAAAATGTGAAACAGCTTTTTCAATGACTTCAGCTTGTTATGCCAGTGTAGCTGTTTTCTGTTGATCAGCTGACAGAACAGCTGTTGTTAATATTTATGCTCATTTTTTATCTATCCATCGGTTTTCTATTTCAGCTTATTTGGGTGGGTTCAATGGGGAAGAGGCGTGGTACATATTTTTCATATTTCACCAAATTCTTTTTGCTGCTAACCTCAGCGTTTTTCTCTCATTTCTCTCATTCAGCTTACAGCATTCCCACTGCATTTTCACAAATTTTCCTAGTTAAACTTATTTGTTTCCCTACGGAATGGAATCCCAAAACTTCTTTGGCTTATTTGTATAATTGTAGACAGATTAGAGCTGATTTATTCTTGTGCTTTTCAGTAGTGATGTATGTCTTGAAGCTCAGGCAGGGAGGCCTTTAGCGTTTAGTATTCGCTTTACAGTTGAAAAAAAAAACCCTTCAGTGACTGCTGCCATCAAGCCTTTTGTTTGAGGGATTGTGACCACCTGCTTTCTCAGGAGTCAGTTTGATAGCTTCAGCTTTCTGCCACCTCCAGCTACTATTCTTCAACCTATACTTCCAACCGTACGTCCAGGAAAATGTCTTTTTGTGACCCTTTTCTTGTTTTTGCAAGGCAGTGATGTCTTTTCTAAACTTTCTAGACTTTCTAGTGAAATGTTTGTGTTTCTGAGGCGTCCTGTCTCAAGGAAACTTGATGCAACAATGAACACCATGATTGGTTACATCCGGTCTGCCTGAGACCAAACCTGATTTGCAAATTGTGCTATAATCAGGATTGAATAATATCGAGACTCCAGTCATCGAAAATATGGTTTAATATTGAATTTGGATAGAGTACTTGTAATTTTACTTTTGTTTTTCGTTTTTTTAACCATTGTTTTTCAAACTGCTTATCGTGAACAGCAAAATGACTTTAGATTTTGCCAGTGAACCTCCTTTGCAGTGCAGGTGGAATTATATTTTTGGAGCATCTGCATGCCACCTGATTTCATTAACGTCCCTTGTTCAACTGAATTCAGGAACAAGTCCCAGATGCCAGCAGCTCCAGTGGTTTGGTCTGCGATTCGTACCATCCGCTACCACCTGGGCACTCTGGCAAAGGGATCCTTCATCATCACGCTTGTTAAGATCCCTCGTCTCATCCTGACATACATCCACACCCAGCTCAAAGGAAAAGTGAGCCATAAACTTAGCTTAATTACATGTAAATCCAGATGATGTAACCTGCCATTATTGGCCTTTGTCATATCTCTAGGGAAGGTAAATGTTTTGTTTTGTTTTGCAGGAAAATGCTTGCGCTCGTTGCATGCTGAAAGCCTGCATCTGCTGTCTGTGGTGTCTTGAAAAGTGTTTAGCATTCCTAAACCAAGTAAGTAGCAACGTAGATGAAGACAGAAGGAGGACGAGCTGTTTTTTTGCTTTCGTACAAAACACGTTTCCAATCGTTTCAGAACGCCTACACTGCCACGGCCATCAACAGCACCAACTTCTGCACGTCGGCTCGCGAGGCTCTGGTCATCATGGTGGAGAACGCGCTCCGAGTGGCAGCCATTAACACAGTGGGCGACTTTGTCCTCTTCTTGGGAAAGGTACCACTCATATACACCGAACATTTTGTTTTAGTTCAGACAGATCCTTCTGTTAAATCTATAACGCATTTTAGAAGCAGTTTGACAATATGCCACACAGAGCTTCAATTTCTTTCTCTAAGTAATTATTTTTTTCAATTTTCCGGTCATTTTTCTAGTTTAAATACTTGTTTTTTTTGTCTAGCTGTGAAAAACCATACTCAATGACCCAGCTGGGTTTGTTATTGCCAGTGTATGTTTGTTAATGTAAAAAAAAAAATAGTTTACCTCACTAAATGCAAATTGAAGAAAGCCGTTTACTACCACTGCATTGGCCCACCGGCTGACTCCCATGGTGTGAGCTGAACAGCATATGCCGCCATCTAGTGGTTATAAATGGTATTTGTTCTGTCTCTGGTGAATAACCTCTGATCAAAACCTGCTCGTCAGGTTTTGATAGTCTCCTGCACAGCTTTTGCAGGCGTCCTGGCTCTGAATTACCATCGGGACTACACCGTCTGGGTGTTACCGCTCCTCATCGCCTGTCTGTTCGCCTTCCTCGTGGCCCACTGCTTCCTCTCTGTGTTTGAGAACGTGGTTGACGTCCTCTTCCTCTGCTTCGCTGTGGACACGAAGTACAACGACGGCAGCCCCGGGCGGGAGTACTACATGGACAAGGCATTGATGGTGAGGCAGCTTGTGGAGTGCCTGCGAGTCGTCTTCGTGATCATTGCAGGGTTTAGTAGTTGGCGCGTTTCAGCTTCAGCTCCCAATGAGTCACGATGGCCCAAGGGGCCCGTTTATGAAAATGCACTGATGAATATGTGACTTTCATTAGGACAAACTGTAATTGGAGCAATTTATTTTTCTTCTATACATTTGAGGCCATTTTGCCTCAGTTTCTCAGTCTTTCTTATACTTTTATTCTATGTACAGCAATGATAGTTAATATGTATGAGACTTAGAAAGAAATCTCAAAAATTAATTCTGGATGAGTGTGGAATTCTGAAATGGAGAGTTGGTATTGACCTTGATTTTATTAAACTGAATGTAATGTAAACATTTGCTTTAACATTTCAGGAGTATGTTGAGAATAGTAAGAAAATGGGTCAGTACAACCCGAACGAGGGATCTGGACGGGAACTGAAGCCCATGGTGAGTTAAAACGTCTCCGCATGTCTGCCTGGGTTGTTTCGTCGTGTTTCTTTCTGTCTATTAAGCAAATAAATTCATCTGTCTTTGTCCGCTTTGCAGACGCGTGGAGAGACTTCAGCTTGACCGAGCAGCTATAGCTACCATGTCATAAATACTACTAAGAAAGTTGCTGAGATGCGCACAGCGTGACCCTGGGTTATCGGTAACCAGCATCCACTACAGAAGCATCAGCAACGTTTATGATGCGTTTTGTACAGAAGCTCTGAACAGTTACAGCTTATAGATTTTACTGTATTTTACATTTATAAGACAGAGAGGGTTTTTTTTTTAGGTAACATTGAAAACTAATAGCATAAGAGCAATTCTCATCAGCGTTAAGTTTGCTGTCATTTGATGGCTGTTGGTTGATTTTTTTTTTTATCTTTTATTTTTATTTTTTTCCAGCCCAGGATTTGTTTTTATTGCTTTTTATAAAAAAAACATGCATTTCACTCCCATGTAACTTGTTTGTTTGTTCTAGCTTTTACATATTGAGGTAAACAGATGTTTTTTAATACTGCTGCCTATTAATGCATCGAGACTGTGTATGTTTTTTATGAGTTTCCTAAATAAATCTTTTTAATATAAAAACTTGTATTATTCTCTTCCACTGTCTTCCATCTGCACAACGGTGATTAAGTTTAGGATTTAAAAAAACAGACTATTTTGTGCAGGGGTGGTGTGTGATCTGCTGGCATCACTATCTCTAAGCGGTCAAAGTGACAAACCCACATAAAGCTTATCTGAACTGCTTGTTGAATTACTTCCTGAAAAGCGACATTTAATTATTGTTCTGAACCACTAGAGGGCAGCAAAGCTATTTAAATGTGACCATATTTTACCAACGGAACAACTTGGAGCTGAAACAATCTAAAGCAGAAACTTCATTTGTGGAAACTACATCTTGTCAGAACGTGGATTAGGAAATATAACACTAATAAAGATATTTCAAATAAGATATCCAAAAATCTCTAAATGTAACTTGGCAGATGTCTATTTTTCCATCTATTTAAATATTGTACATGTTCAAGAGTGTAAATGTACAACATTCTTATTCATAAAGATGAATTGCAACTCTGTGGATTAGACAGGTTGATGCAGGTAAAAGAGCGACTATTTGATCTCGGTCTGTGTCTCCTTGCTGTATTGATCTGTTGGACCCTGCCTCATCCTTTCTAGCTTGTTGAACAGCCAAGGACCAAACCACTGAGCAGTTAGCGGTTATTAATGGGGCAGCTGCCTTTGCACACAGCTGTCCACCTCCATAAAACACAGGAACCAGGAGGAAAACAGCTCGATGGCCAGCTGGTGACTCACCCTCAGCTGATTTCTGTAGAACAGCGCATTGACCGTTCGTGCAACTTCTTTCTCATATGGATGAAAAGGAGGTTGAAGTCAAGTAGCCAAGGCATTAAGTTAACTGCGTTTCATAACATCCAGAAATACATGTTACTGCAAGTGTAGATTGTCTGTGATTAGCACTTTTGGCCTTTAGTCTAATAATTATGTATCTGAATTCTTATGTCTCCTGGGTTTACAGTATAAAAGATGTTTCTTCACAGAAAATTACAATTTGGTTTTGGTAGTGCTGACCCAAGAAATAAAACGGACAAAGATCCTGGTGTCGCTTTTGTGAAAGTTTGACATGACCCACTAAGACTGAGCCTGTTTATCAACGCAAAGTTAATTTATTTCACAAATTCAATTACTCCTGTTGTATGCTATTTCTATCACACTTTTTCCTTCCACTCAACTTTCCATCCCACCGTCACTACATGCTTGCTCAGTATGAGGGATTGCTGCAAAGCCATACACAATGAAGATGACTCTCCCTGTGGCTCTACGCTCTTTCAGGAGGAGTGAATGCTGCCAGTCAAGACTTGAAGCAATCTGCTGGGTTTCCTTAGATTGGAAACTTTTTGACCAATCTGTATAATCTGATTGAATTTGACTTTGTAAAGTGCCTTGAGATGACATGTGTTGTGATGTGATGACATGAGATAAATCAAATAAATAGATTGCAAGTGAATTGAATTACTATGGTTGAATAAAGCAGTCAGTTCACAGCCAGCTTCTTATAAAAATGACTTATTGTGCCTTACACTTATTGTGGGGGATGCCACTTTAAGGGGGCTTTTTGAAGAGTTGCGCAATATCCATATGTGCAATAGCATAGGATATAATTCAACTGCCACGCTTGCAAATTCAGCATGATGGACGTTTCCTGTCCCCATGTCAACTCTGGATGTGAATAAAATGCTAAAGCTCTCAGAGAGAAACAGGGATATTGTTCTTAATGAAAAAAAAAGAAAAAAGAAAACAAAAGAAATAAATTAGTCAAGAAGATGTGGTTTAAGGGTAATATAGATTGTTATCAGAATAGTTTTGCAATATACTACAGAGCGAGGACTTCATGAATGGAACAAAAGGGACTCCAAATTATTTTTTGACAACAACAGAAAACAGTTTTGTCTGTTTCTAACAGGGATATGGTGAATGGATGTGTCACTCGCTGCTTGTTGATGGCACATAAAAGGATGATGTGTACACTAACATGTTCTTGAAAGATCCTCTATGCTGCAAAAAAGGGATTAGCTTAATAATAAAGTCTTTACCTTCCAAAAAGTGTCATTTTCAAAACAGATTGTGTTGCATGATTTTCTATTCAAGGCTTAACCCATTTTTTTTTTCACTCCAGATATAAAAGAAAGCTCCAGTTGGGTCAGCAGGTGAATGACTGAAACCACCACTGGGGCAAGTTTCACAGAAGTGTGAAATTACTTGGTTAAGACACGTGTTGTTTTACCATGGTTTTGCATTGACATGCATTTTGACATTTGCAGATCACATTATAAATAAACCAACAACCACTTTTTTTCACACTTTTCACCTGCATCGTTTTTCCTAGTGAGCCCTTTTTGGTCTGAGGTTTTGGAGGAAAGAGTTTCCCTGCAGCTGCTGTCTCATTAAATATCAGTATTTTAACATCTAACATCCACTTCATGAGTAGCATCAGCTTCAAGTGACTTTTTTTAGACTTTCCTTTGAATACTGTTTTGACTGCGACATTTTTTAGATTTGTGAAAGTGCGACTTTCAGCTGCTTCCATTCACTGTAGCTATGGTTTACGCAAATACTATGGCAATAATTGAATTCTAGAGACACAGGTTTCTGGGAGAAAAAAGGAGCATTGATATAATCCCTGTATGCATTAGCATAACAATGTGTGGTGGAACGCAGAGTGGACAACAAATAATAATGTATACAAGAACTTTTTTCAAGCTCTACGATAAATATTATTTTTATTTAACCAGGAAAGTCACCATTGAGATTAACAATCTCTTTTTCAAGGGAGACCTGGCAAAAAATAACTAAAAATGGTTACAAAACATTACATGCAAAACATATTTTATCAATAGTATCCATAAAAAAAACTATGAAAACAAAAAAAAAAAAACTGTAAAGTGTTACATCAGAGGGAATTAACACTGACAATTTAAAGAAGTCATCTCCAAGACCATGAATCTAGCTTTAAAATCACTCAGGGAGATCAAGCTGCAAGACATTTTACAGAGCGTTCCATATTGTGGGGCTGAGGTTGGCAAAAACCTTTTTTTCCAAGTTCGGTGTGAACATTCGGGACAGAGAGCAAGTGCCGATCACTGGAACGCAGAGTACCATGTAGTGCACTTTCGTATTATCAATTCACACAAATAGATTGGAAGAAGACCTAGAACTGCCTTGTATGTAAAAGTGTACCGATGCTGAAGCTCGCAGGAAGTGAAAGAAGGCCATTCGACCCGAGAATCTAACTCGCAGTGATGAGTCAAATTGTGTCAGTTGGTTATAAATCTTAGGGCAGAATGTTAAACTGTGTTGTTCTTGTGAAGACACTGGGAGGAAGCACACATAAACATAATCCAACACAGGCAAAAAGGTGGCAGCAACAATTCGCTTATTTGCATTAAAAGAAATTCACTGTTTACTGCAATGAAAAAAACAAAAAAACTGTTTCAGTCTCACCTTTTTTAATATAGGTGTATCACATGTGCTCTAATAGTGAGGGAGTCATCAATTAAGGTACCCAGGTATTTATTTTAATTTCTCCCTGCCGTGGAGTCTGAATAATCCCAGTTTAGACTTGGGAGGAAATTCTCAAGGGTGCACTCGTGCTAACAGCTCATTAGACTTTCTGGGGTCTGTTCGAGACCAGATTTCAGCCAACTGAGACAACTCAAATATTAAATATTGCCTATTCAAAGGCTACTGTGCAGGTTTCTTTTCCACTACATTACCTTTGGATTAGATAGTTACTCAGACTGCATATACTGATTGTGAGTAATTACAAAGGCGGAGGCAGGCTCTGGGTCTTTTCACAGCCTTGTTCTCTGATTGCCATCCAGAGTCTGAGGCCGGGAGGAGGAGGAAGCCATCTAGCCGGGGTCTGAGCTGGGGATAGGCATTGGGTCCTGGGGGTCGGCTGTGGCTAGCACTTCTGCTCTCCCCGGGAATAGGGTGTGGGATTCTGGTATGGAGAGTTGGGTTGGGTCGCATCCAGCCTCAGTGGGGAGGCCTGACCGGCCGGTCAGGTCCCCATCCCTGGTCTGGGGGCTGAATGCCCCTCTGGGGTTTTGGTACCTGGACCTAGGAGTATAGGATAAGTGCGAGTGAGAGTGTATTTTCTCATGTGTGGTTCTAAATATTTGCATGTGGGTGCATTAGGGTTGGAACATGTGAATGTGATTGCATACCTGTGTTTGTCTTTTGTCAGGTTGGGTTTGTAGTGCCCCCCCACCCGGGGCATCTCAGGTCTCCACTAAGTGTGAACCCCCCCACCCCCCCGTCCAGCTCCCCTCGATTGGCTGGCAACTTGACCAGCTGGTGAGTTGGAGGTCCTCGGTGTCCAAGGCTGGGTGTGTGCTGACTCACTCCTGGCGGCTGCTTCGCGGAGCCTAGGCTCCATGGCTGTGTTGGGGCCCTGCTGGGGGGGGGGGGGGTGCCCCTGTGTCCTGGGTCTCTGGGCCTATAGCTGGATCTGCTCTGGCATAGCTGGTTGCTGGCGGAGCCTGCGGGCTCGTCGCTGCAGCTCCCTGTAGCACTTTGGCTGCAGGGGGAGTTTCCTGGGGCTCTCCTGTGGGATGGGGGAGGCAGCTATTCCTGTGTTCATCCTTCTTGGGCTTCTTTGCTCTGGGGGCTCCTTCGGGCGTATGGGGTTCTGGTCTCCCCCGTGTCTGCCTCGGTGCTCTGGGGGGGGGGGGGGGGCTCAACCACTATTGAGCCTTTATTCTTATGGAGAAACTTTCCACACACAAGTGCACTCTCAAACACCCACACTGCTAACTAAATACGTCTTGTATTAAACAATCTGCATATTTTTTTCAGTGATGTTATCAAAGGCGTTGGTTGTTTGTGCTTGAGATACTTTTTCAATTGCTTTTGCTGTTGTCTTTATGTGTAGAAGCAGACTAAAGGGGATGTTTTCTTATTTTTTCCTCTCCTCTATTTTTGTCACTTTCTCTCCCTTTTAACATTTTGCCTTATATTATTCTCTTCTTTTCTTTCTCTTTGACCTTTCCGTTTCTATGCCCATTGAACTTGAAATAATCCCCAAATAATATCCAATAAAGTTTTTTGCATATATATTAAGCGGAGCACTATAGCGAAAGTGGTAATGCTCCACTTGTGAAAGTAAATGTGTTGGGCTCTCTTTGGTTTCAAACAAAATGTGCTGTGATGTATAGAATGTTTTTTTTTTCATACATTTCTGTGTATGGAAATAAAAACTTTAGAACTACCTTTAGATTAGATTAGCTTGTTTTTTCCCCGCTACTATAAACTGTTTACCTCTCTCTGTGTCTTTGTCACTGTCACACCCATAATTTCCCATTGTGGGACAATAAAGGATTTATCTGATAAGGATTTTGAGCTTTTCAGGCTTTTCCTAACACGCTGCAATTGTACCATCATTAAAAAAATTTTAACTATATATTAAAAACTGAGTTTTAGGGTGAGATTATTTATCTGTTAATCTCTTGTTTTTTTTTTCTATTAGTTACTAAACTAGAAAAAAAACCTCCAGGTAATTTAAGTAAATATGCAGACTGCATAGCTGGCCGAATGTCTTGGAACAACTAAACCTCATCATTTATCAGAGTAAAAGTGATAAAAGAGGCTGTTGCCACAAAGTTGCTTATCCAAAGAAACCCCATTTCCTGACACGGAAAGTGCTTCCTGCAATTCGAGGCATTTCCCATCAGCTCCTAGTCAGTCCGTCTCCCCCCCCCATCTGCAGGCCGGTCACATTTTATTGTTGTTGAACGGTCTCCAGCCTGCAGGTTCCGGTGTTTGGAAACGAGCCGCAGAGATGGTATCTGCCTTCATTTCTATGGTCAGCACACAAAAGGCCGAGGAAAAGGTGTGTGAAAATGAACGTTTGATATTTACTCAGAGACTTCCTTATCTGCGGCTCCAATGACAGGTCCCCTCTGCCGACACCTTCGCCCATGTGTTCGGCTGTCGTGCCGAGTTCCTGCGCCTCACTTAGGACAGGCAGCTCAGCATAGCCCACATGCAGTTTTCTTTCACATGGAGAATGGAAGTAAATGGGGTTTTCTCCTCATTTGGTTTATCCGGCTATTTTGATCTGCATGCGTTAGCGTGCACCTGACTGAGCGCGGTGCGTGCGGGTGGGGACGATGTGGTCGTCATAAAAAATTCACCTTGTTTCTTCTCGTACATAATGCAATAATGTTCCAGCATGCAAAGACGCAGAGTTTGTCCCACATGCTTACAGTCAGCTTGTCTTTTTTTTTTTCTTCTTACATAGGTACTCGCATATCTTGACCTTTCTGACATTTCAGTCGTGTCGCAACCGCAGAGTTCAGAGTAGGTTATTTGGATTCTATGTGATAGACCTTGACAGCGTAGTCCATAAATGTGAAGTGGAGGAAAAACGATACGCTTTTAAAATAAATGTGCGACTTAGTCTTGGTAAATAAATGAAGGCCTCAGCGGTTTTGTCACACAACGTTATTGAACAAACAGCATCATGGAGAACAGGGCTGTTAAGTTCAGACTGCTAACGCCGAGCTGCCCGCCTAAAAATGACAGGGGGACGGCGAGCCTAAAACTCAGCAGGAACAGCGATGGAACGGTTTACATCAAAGCAAATTCAAGTTTTGGAGTGGCCAAGTCAAAGTCCAGACATAAATTTGACCGAGAATCCGAGGAAAAACTTGAAAACCGACGTCCACAGATGTTCTCCATCCAGTCTGATTGAGAACTCCAAAAAAAATGGACTCTTAAGAAGCTGGTAAATACATACACAAAAAAAAAAAGACTTGCTGTTGTATTTACTAAAAATTAAGATTCTACAGAGTCTGGACTTATGGGTCCAGAATGTAACGCTGTACATCTCACAGTTGTTGCTTCTTTGTGTTAGTCTGTTATATAAAATTCTAAGAAAATAAACTGTGGTTAAACCACGACTAAAATTAGGGTGTGTATAGTTTTGCAAGGCAATGTATCGTATCTTAAATCCAGAGGTGGGTAGTCACTAGCCAGATTTACTTGAATAATTTTTTGGAAAAGTAAAAGTTTACTTCTAGTAGTTTTACTTCTATTTTAGAGCTGTGCTTTTGGAGTAACGATACTATTTCTTTATTTTCTGGCTACTCTATCCACTACTAAGTTACTTCACCGACTGAACAACAAGCATGTCTGAACCCAAACATGAAGCAGAGAAACGGCGGCATACTTAAAATGACACCTGTTGTTTGTGCAGAAGCTTCATGGTTTTAATGGGATTTTCTGTCCAGTGAGCGCACTGTGCCAGATGGGGTTCAAAATGCTAAATATACTGACATGAGTGTATGAAGCTGACAGAAAATTCCTCGTTTGGGCTCACGAACCTGGACAGTGAAGCTGATTTGTGCATAAATCCTGTCGCTGGAAGCATTTTGAATTTCCCTACCATACGTATTGGATTCAGAGGTTTTACGCTGTGAGAAAATTCACTCAGAAACATGCTTCTTCTGCCTTAATTTGTTATGTTGAAACTAAGCTTATTTGTATTCATTTTTTTTGTCGTTGTTATTCCAGAAGTTACAAATAGTTTTAAATGCATGTCTGTTTACTTATTCACAAATTTAAGCGGATATTATGGCCAAACATTTAGTGTTTGAGAAGCGTTTCGACCCACGTTTTCTCTCTCACTTGAGTAAAAATCTGTTGAAGTAACGCTACTCTCACTTGGTGTTAGGGGTTCTACCGACCACTGGTTATTCCATCCATTAATATGCTGCACAATAACAATGTGTAAAACCGCTTGAGTTGTGTCTTTTCTTAGTTCCGATGCACTGGAGACAATCTAAAAAAAAAAAAAAAAAGACAAAACTTCCACGACCACCCCACAAGCCCAGCCACTTCTCTCTTGTTTTCTAAATAAGGTGAGAAATAAGGAACAAAGACGTTTCAGGCAGAACCGAGACCCCGTCACCAGGAAACGAAAACCGCCTGTCTCATTTAGTCATGTCCGAGTAACATCCGTGACAACAAAGCCGTTGGTCAATATAGCTTTTATTTCAGCAAATTATACATACACTGTAAAAAATGCATCTGTATCATAACCTAACGCTATCAGAGCTGTGATGCCAGTGTGGGATTGGTGAAAGAGTGGCTACAGTGTCCGAGGTCATCGAAAAGATTTGCATGTCATCACAGTCAGGAGACGCTTCGAGACTGAAATGTTTTCCAGTTTCTAAGGTGAACTTAAAATCTAAATTACAAACAGTGGAAGGAAAGAAAATTAAAAAAACAAAAAAAACAAAACAGAAAAACGGACACTTAGATGGCACTTTTCAGGACTGAACGTTTTTAGAAAGATTTAAGAATGAAGCCAAAACGGTAGAGTAAATACTGCAGCTTAGCATTAGCTGATCTCAGGTCTGCATTAACGCGTCTTAACAACACACACACACACACATCTGAGATCAGAGAGATCCTTTTCTTGTTTTACCCCGGCAGGTTTACCCTATAAATAGATACGATACAGCAGATCAGATTAAGCTACTGAAACAATGTAAAAGCAAACGCTGATTATCTTCTCCTCGTATAAAGCTGTCTAAACCAAAGCTTCCTCTAGCCTGCGCATAATCTATATAAAACATTTTCATATCCAGCAGAGTGTTTATACGCCCTAACTGCTAAGCCTCTCTCTACATTTCTAGCTACCCTAGGTGTCAACTTAAAAGTCTGATGGAGGCTATGGTATCACCCTCATAAACGAGACCCCTCAGACGCGTGGCAGATCTACGTCGATGTACTGTAAATGCGCGCGTTTCAGAGGAAAGCCACTCCTCGTATGCAATCAGTCCCCCCCCCCCCCCTGCAACCCCCGTCACATGGCCTTACCAGCAAAAAGGCACACCTATCTGTACCGCCACACCCCGTACAGTGCATCTCAGTAGCCGGCACACCGCTGGTGGCATGCCAGGTTTATCTGATGTAAAAAAAAAAAAAAAATCATTTAACAATGTTTTCGGGATGTGGACAGGATATCCTGTGCACTTCAACTGAAAAACGTGCAAACCCGTTAAAAGGGAAAGTGTTAAGGAATTTAAAAAAAAAGAGGGTCTAAAGGAGCAGACAGCAATCCTGAAGCAGTTCAAGGTATTCCTGGTAACTACAGGTTGTGTTCTGCACGTGTAAAAATAACAACAACATAAACTCCTTTATTCTCTGTCTATACTACATGATAGCTTCGGCCTGTGCGGATTGATACGGCTGTGTTTCTTTTCACATTATGCCACCAGAATATTGCTGTTTTTCAGTTGAATTACAAGAATAGCTGCACATTAATGTCAGAAAAGGCTTTGGAGATTATTTACTGTGGTCTTTTTTTTTTTTTTTTTTTTTTTTACATCAGAACCTGGTATTTGAGCGGGGGTGTGTACACTTTTTATATCCACCATATATTTCCAGCAAATTTGCATGTCTCTGTGTTTTATTTTCCTTCTTTATAATGTGCAAGATATTGAATCTGTGATGCGGTGTGCTAAAATCGAGCATCCGTAATATAAAAAACATCAACATCATATATTCTGAACTCTGAGGAGCTTTCATCTGTACACGCTTAAGACGATTTTTCTTCTTTTTTTTTCTCATTACGACTCCGAGCTCTTTTCCTTTTTTTTTTTCTTCTTTTTTTTTTCGTGTTCATCTTCATTTTGAGTTCCTCAAAGGTTTGGCCTCTGCCTCTATAGACGGAAACAACATCACGCAGTATTACCATGCTGAGACAAATCTATTTCATCTCCAGAGCTCGCCCCACAATGGATTAAAAAAATAGATAACAATAATACCCCTCTGCAGCAAAAAAAAAAAAAAAAAAAAACACAAGGCCAAACAGTAAATTTTTTATCCTTTTTATCCTTTCTGAGCCTGTGATGATTTGACTAGATCTACGTCTGACAACAGCTCACGTTCCCGATTTATTTGTTTTTATCACGACTACTTGTTTCGTTTTGCCTTAATTCATCTGACGAAGCATGTCTAATCCTCATCTTGTTTTTTTTTCTTAACCCCACAAAGTTACAGTCACAGTTAAAAAAAAAAAAAAGATCAAAAGAAACCTAACGAGTGCAATATTCTCTTACATCATCAACGTCCCACCTATACACGGGAACGTTGGATAAGGACGAAAAGATCGGACAGATGAAGTGAAGAAGATGGAGGACAGAGGGGAAAGGGAAATCTCTTCGACGTTGTGCCTTCAGGCATCAACACACTCGGGCATCGGAGTGTTCCACAAGGACACGAGACACTGAAAGACATGGACTGTCCACTGAAAGGAAGGTCTTTGCACAAGTGACCAAATCCAAACTAATGGATCGGTTGGTCAATTAGTTATATTCTCTGTTTGGTTGAAATACAAGTGTACAAGTAGATCTTCTAGATAAACAGGAGGAAAAATCTGAAACAGTTTCCTAAAATATAGATTTTTTTTTTCTTTCCTTTAACCGATGGGGGAAACAATACGCAGAGAATAGTCTGTAGGCTGTTAGTATGATGGATTATCTGCCTGGAGGGGAGGGGGGGGGGGGTCACCTAGAAACGTGCAATTTGACCAAACATACAGTTATTTCATTTTTCTTTTTTCTGTTGTTTTATATATTTTTTTCAAAATTATGACAAATATTCATCGTTTTCATCGTCGTCATCGTCCTCGTCTTCGTCGTCCTCGTCGTCCATACCTGCCTGGTCGTTAAGGACGAAAGAGTCTTCGTCGTCGTCGGTGAAGAGCGAGTCACCGCTGCCGAGGTCCCCCGAAGACTCCAGAATTACACCTGAAACAACAAAAAAAGTAAAAAATAAATCAAATAATGACTTTCATGAGGTAGACTTTGGTTTGTTTCTGTTGTATTCGGAGTATTTGAGCTCTGAGTTGGAAAAGTTAACCAGAACAGCTTGAGAGGTCAGAGGTTTCTTATGAACATGGATGGCCAGAATATTTCAACATGGCTGCCTTGTGAATATAACACGGTGGTAATTGCTATATAAAATGAAAAAAATAACTGTTTCTTTGCTCTTATGTTGCAAATATGGTGCGGTGCATGATTGATTTGTGAAAATATTCCTTAAATGTGAATGCCTAAAACGCCTGTAATTGACATTGCTAATAGGTTTTAGCTTGTGAATAAGCACAACAGTTTGCAAACATTTTTTTTTTTAAATCTAAAACTGGAACCTGGTTAAATTGATTGCGATATTATTCCTTTAAGCAATTTCCAATCACCACATAAAAGGAAACGCAGCATAATTAATCGGTCCCTTTATGGGTTATTAGTATTGGGCTCTTGAAACATGCTGTTGGGTGGTTTAGAAATTACTCACAGCATATAACAGTCGGCATTTTATTTCAACTAACTTAGTGTAGACAAAGATGTTCTCCACGGATTGGTTCCTGGGAAACCTTTTATTTGAATAAGAAAACATTTGACTGAACACTGTGAAATATTAACTGCAAATTCTATGTACCCATAAAGCTTGTAAAATGTCTCTAAACAAGCTTTGAAAGATAAAAACCCAACAATGTTCGGTAGTCAGGCATCTGACACCGGATTTGTGTGAGCACAAAGATATTTGGCCTAATATCTTTCTGTAATTAATGCATTTGTTTGTCAGATTTTATTTTATTTACATTTAATCATGGTTTGAGATCATGGATGTATCTTATCTAGCAGTTGGCTAAAGAAGATCAAATGTGGCTTTGATCTTGACAATCAACTCTTTCCTTTCTTTCGACACAAAAACAACTTGCATCTATGACTTTTATGTGGCACGGTAAGGCTATTTTCAGTTAAGACTATGTTGTTTTATTATGTTTCCAGAAAAATGCCTGCCTCATTACCTACCAGAAGCGTACGTCTTTGTTGATACAGATAAAAATACCTTTAAATGCAAAATCTAGTAGCGGTGTGATTGGTTTTGGGCTAAAATGAAACTTTCACGGCTTAAAAAACACGGACAAAACATTGTCATATTTAATAGAAAGAAAAGAAATGTCTCTAGTCGTTCTAGCTCTCTAAATACAAATCCGCCAGCACGCTTTCACTTCTTCCACCGCCTCAGAAACCCGACCCCGTGTCTTCTGGCGTTTTGCATACCGCAGTCTGCGGGGCCGTGGGTGCGGGAGCCCGCCACCTCGTTGCCGAAGCGATCCGCACACCAGCACTGGCCGCTGCTGCTGTGGCACTGGTGTGGCCGGTAGTAACCCTCCTCGTCACAGGAAGGCAGATACTGACCTACAGGTACGGGCGGAAGCACACGCGCTGAGCGGGAGAAGCGAACCTTCCGGGCGAATTTGTTCAACCTGAGCGTGACTTACCGAGCAACTTCTTCCCAGCTTGCTTTTTGCTGATGCCTGAAAGCTCTGCTTTACACGGGGAATCTGAAAGGGAGAGAAAGGGGACTCTGGTAACAAGCTGCAGCGGTACCTTTTGTTTTGATAATGATTTCCCTCCCCATAACACATCTGCTCTTGCAGCTGCGATGAGCCGCCCATTGTTCTGTGATAACAGGAAGCATCGATTCTCTGGTCTTAAACAAATGTGTCTGATGCAGTTTTTTTTTGCAATAGGAAAACTGACGCAGTTGTATGAATTACTGGAGATGTGCTCATGTGTTTTCTACGACCCATTGATCATTTATATGGAAGCAGGTCACAGTTGATAGAGAAATGGATTGAGCTGAATATAGAGTAATACTGTGCTTACTATTTTAAAAAATGTGACAGCATATAAAGAATGTTAAAAAAAAAGAAGTAGAAAAAGAAAAGAATAGGGTAAGGAAAATATTTGTACATTTTTTATACATGTACATATTGCCATGTATGCATTTAGAGACTCCAAAAGATATGAGACATTTTAGGCTTCCTTAGTGAAGGTTCTTTGACACCTAATGAGTCAAAAGTTGGCTCCATCTTTACACAAATGTATAGTTTTATTTGTATTGATCCACGGGGATGTACATGTGGTGGACTGAAGGATGGAAGATTGGGGAAAAAAAGTTACTAGAACAACAGCTCAGATGTTCCCTGTCAGATGTAATGTGAGGGCCTTTGTCTCAGTTCTCTCACTTTCTAGAAATCTATTGTCCCCGGTTGAGTTCCTCATGCAAAGATCCCAGAAACCACAAATGACATGTGCATGGTCAGCTCTGGATGGATTAAACATTCGGTGGTGACGCACCTGTATATCTCTGGAAGCCAGTGCACCACTCAGAGCTGGTTATGACTTTGTCGGGATGCGTATCACACGACTTGAAGAAAGCATCGGAGCATGGCTCGTTCCTGTCCAGATAAAGGCTCTTGATCTCGGACTGGTCGAGCTGCAGGTCAAAGTTCGTGTCCAGGCGGGAGAACATCCAACCCAGAGGGTCCTTACAGATGGGCGATGCCCCGACGTCGAACTCTGTGAGGAGGTTCAAAGACGTGGCGTGAAATGTCTGCCTGAGCAGGCCTGCCATGACTAAACGAAAGATGCTGGGTGTCGTGACTCACTGTTCTTCTCTGGCTTCTGGATCTTGACTCTCTTGTGGTTTCCGTTCTCGTGCAGCACTCTGAACCAGTCTCTCAGGCGACTCACCACCTCCTTCAGATCTGATTCACTGCACACTGTGAAGTGATATTGATTTAAACTTTGGTTTCATTCTGTGAGTCAGAAACTGCAACAGCTGCCTAAAACTTGAGAAAGACTACGAATAAAAACTCTTTGGAAGAAAAAAAAAGAGAAGAAACTTTGGGTAACATTCAGCGTCAAAGAAATCAGTACCTTTCTTCTCTTCAGAACCGTTCTCAGCCTCAGGGGGACAGGGGCACATGCCGGGGCACTTTACGGTAATCTTCTTTCCTGTGATGCATGCCTGGTAGTCGAGCTTACACTGAACAGGGGGAAACGGGAGACAGAAGCAACACCAGGAGGCGTTAAGACAAAATTAACTAATAATGAGGCTTATAGGGGGAGAGTTGAGAGGAGCAAGATGCAGTCTGGTCAAGTTTGTACTTGGGTTTAAGGAACTCAGCGTGACATTTGCAGTAAGCATATCATCAGCAGCTTGCATCTCAAGTGGAGTGACTTGCAAAAACAATATAACTTTTTTTTTTTTTTAAATGTCATGTTCCAGACACAAACTTCGATGTCTTTTTGTTGGAATTCTGTAAATCTGGCAAGACCAGTTGCCTTAAAGTACCAAACTGCTAGATAACATTAGTGGCCGTCCACTTAAACTGAAAGGCTGAGCAAAGAGAGCATTAAAGAAGCTCAGCACATAACCCACCAGTCCACCGTGAAACGTGGCGGTGGCAGAATCATGCTGTGGCAGAGGATTTATTCTGCAGGAACAGGGAATCTGGGTCTGAGAGAACGTTCAGCAGAGACTAAACTTCCTGTGGCAAATCAAGAAGTACGACCTTCCACCAATGACTTGTACAGGTCTAGGGTCAGGAAAAGGGCAGCAAACATATCTTTGACCCCCACACATCCCGCACACAAACAGTCTAGACTTCTACCTGTGCTACAGAGCGCTCTTTACAAAAGCCGGCTGTCATAGAGACAGTTTCTTCCCCCAGGCGGTCGATCTGATGAACACTTAACAGCCAGAGTACCCAGATCGATACCGTGCATTTTTGCACCAGACCAACTTTGTATTTCTCTTTTGTAGAAACATGTATATCCATATATTTACAAACCGTGTCTATTTTTCTTCTTTATTTTTGTATTTTTGTACCTGAACTGACGTTATTGACAGCAAAGTGGAGCTAAAGTAAAATTCCTTGTTTGTATGAACAAATTTGGCAATTAAAGCTGATTCTGAATTGTTGAGAAGATAAATAGAGCTAAATGCAAGACAAACCAGGAAAAAAAGCCTGTTAGAGACTGTTAAGGACTTGACATACAGCTGGGGGTACAACGTAACGATTTACATCATAGAATATTCATGCGTTTAAATGGCCCAGTCAGACTTCAGCACGAAACTTAATTGAGAATGTGAGCCATGGTATAAACATTTCTATTTACAGATGCTCTCCTCTCAGTCAGTATAAACTTGAGCTATCTTACAAAAAAAAAAAATAAACGAGCAATTATGTCAGACTTTGTCTATGAATCTCATAGAGACGTACCCAAATGAACTGCAGAGTATTGATTTGGGGAGTCAGGGTTACTAAATGGCTTCAAACATGGCACTAATCCAAGAAAATGTAAAATAAAAAAATCTATCTATGCCATCTTTGTGCGCCAAACAACAGCAGTCAGCAAAACAACAAACGGCCAATGAGTGTTGACGTGTGAGGGTACCTTGGTGGAGTAGGTGTGGCCATCACTTCCACAAACAGGCGAGGGGTGAACCACAGGACACGGCTTGCATTTCAACCCAGCACTTGGGTGCAAATTGGCATCTTTAAAACTGGAGGTGACATCCAAAAACATAAAAAAAGAGAAACAAAAAATGATCATTTGATCAAGCTCTTGTCAGTATTTTGTATCCGCGTCTTCTTAGCATCGGTTTTAGGATTCAAACACAGATATGGGATTTGTGTACGATTACAATTTTTTATTTTTTTTTCATTGTTGTTATGATTGATTTGCTCTCCCAATGTCCTGGGAATTGTATTGCTGCTAAGAATGAGAAATGAGGTCAGTGTGGTGTTACTGTCCGCTGTCTAGTCTGAGGCGTCCTATACTCAAACACACACACACACACACACACACACACACACACACACACACACACACACACACACACACACACACACACACACACACACACACACAAACAAAGCCCATTCATATCACTTGGCAGCACTTTATGTCCACTGAAAGTTAGTGCCAGTGCCTGGGTAACTGGACCAAGCTGTAATGTCACACAACAGTCCCAAGAGAGCCGGGCAACAAGGAGACCAGCTAGAAAAACCACACAAAAAAAGCAGATTGTTTCCTAATATTGCTGTTTCTCATGGTGTATAATTCAGAACTGAGGGAAAAGAGAAGACTAGCACGGAAAGTCAACTAATACACACATTGTATTTCTTTGTATTTCCTATTTATTTAGAGTTGTGGTTTCATCTGATGAAGATCATAAAACAACATAGAATCCCAGACAGAGATCAAGACAAAGATTTTGGTACGGCCAAGTCAAAGACCCCGACCTTTAATCCACATAAAATCCTGTTGCAGGACGTCAAACTGACCGTTCATGAGTGAAAAAAACGTTCTAAAATGAAATCCTTCTGCAAAGCAGAGTAAACCAAAAGCCCTGCACGCTGACTTAAAAGACTCATTGCCAGATGTCGCAAATTCATGCAGCTAAGATCTTTAACAATGAATGGGTGAATGGGGCTCGGCCATTTGCTGGGTTTAGGGACCAATTACTTTTCCACTTATAGTCAAGTTGGTGTGGATGGCTTTATTAAATGAAATCATCTCTTAAAAAAAAATGTTTTTTGTCATCTACTGAGGTTACGTGTCTGACATGAAAATTTTATTGACGATCTGAAACATTTAAGTGCGACAAAAGAAACCTGGAAGAGGGAAAATACATTTTCACGGCACTGTGAAGGCAACACTGTGTGTGTGTGTGTGTGTGTGTGTGTGTGTGTGTGTGTGTGTTTACCTAACTCTCCTCTGGCTGACACAAGAGGCAGTCTTGTAATCCTCAGCCACACACACCTTGTGGCGGCTGCATTTGATCTTCAGACAGGGGTCTTTGGCTGGATCGAGGGCTACAAGCAGAACAAAGACGCATATGATGAGAACTTGGAAAGGTTCATTTATGTGCGCGCACTGCAACAAATTGGAAACGCGGAGTTTCCTAGACAGCAGCCGACAAAAGCCTGCGAGGGTAAACAAGAGAAAAAGCAAAAGAAAATCCTCCGCGGATTCCACTTTTTCCTTTGGCTCTTTTTAAATCTGCATCAAGGCTTCTTGGTTTAACTGTGTACTTTCTTTCATTTTTTAAAGATCTAAGCAGCATGAATAGATGTGAGAGATCTGTTCATGTTTTTGTTTGCGTATATCAGTCACTGTTTTTTTTTTTTTGTTACTCGCTGCCCCTGCCGCACTGAACTCAGCGCTGTAATACTGCTAAGTATACTTAACAGCTAAAAACAGATGGAACTGGTTTTAGAGGCTACTTCTTATCTTACATCAGCCTGAACAGAGGAGAGTCCTATATGTGTGTCCTCTGGTGGGTCTGATCCTGTGTAATTTGTGAAAACAGGTGAGGCCTGTGGGATGTATATTTTTATTTAAGAAAGAGGCTGATTCTACATCTGATTCCCCAAAAGATGGTTTGATCTTAGCGGATGCTGTTTCTGATCTGATGTCAGCTTTGAGCAACATACCTAAGAGCAAGATCCAAAGCCATTGGCTGCTGTCAGAACAGTTTGCAAATGACCTCTACTCGAAAGAACCTTACTGTAATCTCTGAGCAGCTTTGGCAGATTATCCTGCCTCCATCCTCCAACGCATCTAATGCTATTGTTTCCATGACTGTGTGTGTGTGTGTGTGTGTGTGTGTGTGTGTGTGTGTGTGTGTGTGGGTTCGAGGATACACTGATAAGTGAGAGGATATGTTCCTGTCCTGGTGTGCCTGGATGAGCACAGGAGATTACCACTATGTGTAATACAAATAGAAATGAGATGATCAAAGAATAGAAAATCCTCCTGTTTTTGGCCGGCTGGTGTCGTTAAACGAAAAGAGAAAAGCTCAGATGAAGGATCGTTCTCGCCTAAATGCAACCCCCCCCTCCCAGTACCTGTTGTTGTTGGATTGTCTGCGAGTTCGTGTTTCTTTTTTGTGTGCAACCTCAACTTGAGGTGCCGATTTTTTTTTTTTTTTTTTTTTTTTTTTTTTTTTGACTTTTTATTTTTATTGAACAATTTAAACATATTACAAAAACAGTGCCATTGCCTTTCCACTGGAGAAAAGGGAAATATTAACTGCATGTACATACACATCAATCCACATAATTATCAACACACAGTCCAGCATGTACACATTATGTACACCAATAAACCGTGAGGAGAGGTAGAGGATAAGAGATGATCCGAACTTCAAACATCACACAGGCAGAAAATCCCTTATACACAGGCAAACAATGTTGAGGTGCCGATTTTTAAGATGAACTATTCTATCGTGGAAAAAAGGATATTTGGGAGCCCGACCAGCTTTGCTTGAATCTTCACAAACGTTCATGATGGGGGATTATCATCCAGCGTCTTATCTTTCTATTATAAAACTGACATGGGACTGACACGAATTGAGAAAGCTTTCTGGATGGGAAGTGAAACGTCTACAAACTTCGGAAAAAAGCCCAGTCGTTTTTGTTTTTTTTACTTTTTTGGAATGACCATGACCTGGACGTCAGCAACACTGACATGAGTTTTCAAATCCGGCAAGTTTAATGCACCTACAATCTGAATGATGCTGGTGAGACCTCAGAACAGATAGAAGTCGGCGAGCTGCTCTGGGTGCATTCTCCTTTTTTTTCCTTATTTTATCACAACCAAAAACCTCCAGGCTCTGCTCTTTCTCATTCCCACCCACCTTGATCGAAGGGCTTGGATGGAGTCCATGTTCCGGGCTCCTGAAACACAGTTAGTCAATAAACATAATCAGAAAAAACAATGTTCACAGAATATTCCAAGTAGGTATTGCTGTACACTACAGACACACAGATATAGGTCTTTCAATGAAGGACGCCAACAATAATCATTATACAAACCTCAACTTCCTTTGTGAGAAAGCGTTACAAAGACAGAAAAAGCAGGAATTAATTTTAAAACATACATATTGTCTTGTATGTGGCTATCGAGGAAACAAAAACATAAATGCTATTGCATTATTATTATTTAACTGAGAAAAAAGTGTTGGTTTGCAACATGGTGTTTGCTGCCCTTCATCATCTTATATAACTGATATGGGATATAATTATTTTTTTAACCAGAAAGCCTGTGTAATTACAGTATTGTAACTTTGACATAATCCTGTAAAGTGACGCACATCATAAAGATTTTAATCATTTGGAAACAAATTGCAAAAGCAATTCAGGTAACTTTTCTTTTTATTGACAAAAGAAAATTTGTCTAAAAATATATTTTCTGAAATTCGCAACTGTATACGACAGGTTCAAAGGAATATGAAGTTAAGGGAGTGCCATTTCTAAAAGATACTATGTTTGTTAAATGTTATTTATTTATCAAAAATGATGTCTAGATTTTTAGCAGGCTGTTTGATAGAAATCCCTAAAATTCTATAGGTCTGGACAATATTATAGGGAATATCCTTTGGGGGGGGGGAAAAATGACCACACCTGTTATATTGTCATTTAACTTGAGAAAATGAATGTAGTTACTCATTTAGGCGTATTAGTATTGGCGTAGACTAGTTAGCTCCGTAACATCATCATGCTTTAGGGTTATGTGAATCTGTGTATCATCAGCGAACAGCTGCATGGATACACCGCTAAAGCTTTGTATGAGACGGAGGAAAAGGAACCCTGTAGAAAGAAAAAAAAGGAAAGTCTCAGAGTAAATTAAATTGTTTGATTGTTTTTTCTTCTTTTACAAGACAATCAGGACATTCAGTAAATGAATGTTCTTAGGAAGTAACTCAGTAAGTCGCTTCCTGTTGCTAAAAACAGTGAAGCTGCCACGGCACTGATACTTAACGCTGACATCGATGTGCAGACAAATACAAGCAGACGGAATGACACAATCCTGCAGACGGTGACCAAGAACCGTTTTCTTGTAAATTTCCGAGAGGAACCCCGTAGAACTTTTGAACGGGAGCTTTATAGCGGAACCGAAAGTGCAGTGTGAGCTGCCCCTCTGTCGGATGCACTGGATTTTATTGTACCTGTTTGTATTTGCAGGCTGGTGCTCATGTGGCGTCCCGGAGTTTCTGTGTCAGATGCTTCGGCTGATAAACTTGTTTTTAAGCTTGTTTCTGAGCACTACTTGGTCTCACAGCGGCAGTCTGAGATGGAGCAGATAAAGACTACTCCGGAGTCATTTGGTGTGGGGCTACATTATTGGTTGTGCCCACTGAAGACAATGGCCATATGTTGGGTTCTAGGTTGTTTTTATAGGGTCCAATTTAAAAGGCTGACCTTGCATGCTGCAACATAAAAGCTAGAAACAGATTGAAGTCTGGAGTGATCAGCTGGAGGCAACTTTTTTTTTGTCCTCCTTGGAAACAGCACTCTGTGGCTGAAAAAAGCCTTCAACGAAGTGAGGGATAAGAACAGAGTCAGCACTGCTCTGACTTTCACAAGATGGAGAGCCCTTGATCTGAAATCCCATTGCTACGCTGTAAAATTCAAGGATTCTTAGCTTTGCTCTTTAATACACACATGTAAACACACACAGTGGGTTTCTGGAGTGTACAGAAGGCTGTAAAATTGCCAGGCTTTTGTGAACCGAAAAAAAAAAAAGAAAGGGAGATTATGATAAATTAACCGAAAGAAAACTCCCTAGTGAATGATCCGGAACATTCAAATACAAATCCTTGTGCTTAAACGTGCACACCCTTAAACTAATACAATGAATTAGGCACGCTTTGATCCAATTACAACATATTGTGACTTCATACCTAACATTAACTGATTAACCTGAAAAAAAATTCATGCCATTCTATTAATATTTTCATGGCATTTGCTCATTAGCCTCTTTCAGCTATAGCAATAGATTTTAGAAAAGCTGCAAAGGATGAGAAATGTCATTGTACAAAGTTATCAGTCAGGAGAAGCATGCAAAAAAATTCCACTCAATTGTATGTATATATAGAGGAGTGTGCAGGGCTTTTGAGAGCCAATATAAGACTCATCCTCTCACAAGGAAATACAAACTTTAAGAAGAGTCTTTTCCTCCATGTGGGTGCTCCTATATTCTTTTAAAACTCTTCGGAATAACTGTAAAACCTAACTTTCTTTCAGGTAACACATTTGAAGAACTAGACACTTCACATAAGTCCTCCCCCAGGTAGTGACTCAGTTCATTACCCTGTGACTGCGGCTCCGCGGTCTAAATCTGGAATGCGTCAAGATGAGAGATTTGCTGGCTTTTAAATAGAGGGACGAGCTAAAGAGAATCCCAGCAGGTGCGGGCTTATGATTCAAATATAAAAGAAGATTACCAAATAGTGAGCTGTGAGTCGTTTAGCTCAGGGTGAGTTTAGATGTCTAAGTCCCCTCTGTCTGAGGCCTTGTGTATGCGACAACAGTCCATTGAAAATGGGATTGTTCCATGTCTGTTAACACAGCTAAGTTTCTATTACCATCTCCGGTCACACAACACTATTAGAGACGTTTTAAAAAAAAAGCTGTCATTTCCCTGCCCGCTACTAGGTGACAGTATGTTTTTGACTATACTTTGCCTGTTTGCATTGCATGTGCTTTCAGGACTGACATCAAGGCTACAATCAGTGTGTTTGCTCATATTAAGGGGGTCCGACTTTGGGGGTTAAGCACTTTCAGTTTTAGTTCAACACTGGGACGAGAGTAGCATACGACCCAAGGTATACTTCAGAACATAAATATGGGCCAAACTGTGTATAAGGGGGTTTGAATGTTTGCAGGCTGAATAACTTAGTTCTGTATTTTATTGACTGGTCTACTTATCAGAATAATGCACAATTTTTATCTAAGTTTAGCAGCTGCAAAGATTTTGACTAGAGGCAAGGAAAGTGTGAAAAACCCATGCCCCCACTAACAAACAAAAGACCAGAAAAGCTCCATTTGCTTATCTTAAGATAACACTTAAAGGTAGCCAAGTGAAAGTACTGTATTCTGCTACACAGTTGCCTTTGAAAAGGTAAAACAGTGGCATCTAAGGAATTGGAAATAAAAGATTTAAAATGTGAGGAGGGTTTGAAATCATGGTGTATTACTTGACTAAAATTCTCTGCTTCAAATAACCCAGTTATGCACGAGTTTTTTATTTCTACAAAATCATGGCAGCAAAATTATTTCTGCAGAATAATGTTTAGACAAGAACTCGTTTCATCTAAACTGTCCAAGTTACTTTTTTAGGGCTTTTCTTGTCTTAAGATGGTGACATTAGTGGTCCAGTGCAGGTGAAATTCATCTGCTGCAGCAGAAAGTCCCTCTAACATCTCCCCTAAATATCTGGATAGCCTACCTTTAACTTGCAGATACTGTTGTGTTCCAGCCTTCATTGCGCTGATTGTGTTTTGGTTCGGTAAGTTACTGCAGGTGTTAGTTGTGAAATTTGATCATAAGAGGAAGGAAAAGGTACCTCAATCATTTTTGTTTATTACTTCTCAAATTTACTGCAGGTAACAACTTTGAACCTTGCTGATTGGAAGCCATGAAATCTTTGATCTGTAAGAGTATTAAATGTCTTACTGGCCAGTTTTACCAGAAGTGCCAAACTTAAATTATAATATTATGTTTATATTGGCTGCCAGCTAGTACCTGGAACTGGATGAACAGGTCAACCTTACATTGTCGCTCTTCATTTCTAAAAGAAGACCCATGTAGCTATTTTCAGTCTTAGTAAGGGGTTTAAAATGACATCAACAGAAGAACAACAGGGTGTAAGAAGCTAATTACATGAGGACTAAATTTCAAAGGACCTTCTAGAGATCATGACTGTGAAAAAACTCATAATACACACGGAAGCCTTGGGTGACTTTGCAGAAGGCCACCTAAAGTAGATTACATTTGTTTGCTAAATATAGCTGCAGATCTTTATATCAAAACGTTTCGCAGCGGACCTCTCGTGCCCATTTATTGTGGAGATGAGATTTATTTGAGACTTCTGATGCTTAACAAATTTCTGGAAAAAAAAGCATGCACTACAAGATCTGTGGAATTTATCAACAATTTTATTATTTTCTGGGAGAAACAGACATCTCTTCAACAAAGACGGCGTCTCTCTAAACGGACCAGGTGCAAAACGCCTAATTTCCAACATGTTTCTCTCTGTGAACCATGCGCCATCAGCTCTGTCCTTGGACAAGGGACAACCAATGCATGAACAGACGACGAGGCCTGCGCAGCCCGCAACAGCCAAGATAAAGATTGCCAAGAAGATGATGCAGGAAGTGACTTCACCACCAGGACTCACCCCAAACCTCAACAGGCCAAAAAGACCAGCAACAAACTCAAAATCTACCACCTCCCAGACTGCACCCACCTCCCCTCCATCCCCATTAAGCCCAGAAGTGACTTTTCTCGCCTTTACCAACAATATGGAAAAAGTTCGTAAGATTGGTTTACAAGCGTCATCTTCTCCGTACAGACACCCTGATAAGCGACCTCTTAACCTATCTTCTACACATATAAAGGATTATGAACATGCCTGTGCACAGGACCTTCAGATCTCTTTGCTGTGATGTACAGTGGGCCCTAGTGGTAAATTTATCAGACACAATGACATCCAGCACAAGCTTGGGCCCCTGATGGGAGATAGTTGCAATATATCTGTGAGGGGATATACAAAGCTAAAAGGGTAAAAAAAACCCGAAATAAACAATCCTACTTAGAAGTCATAAATAGCCAGATACAGTCAGTCAGAAAGATAATATCAACCACTAAGTCATATAAACTGGCTATATTAAACATTAAATCTCTGTCAGGAAAATAATTTTTAATTAATGACTTCATTACCGACCATAATCTTGATGTTATGTTTTTAACAGAAACATGGTTACATGAATTTAATGAAGAACCTATTCTAATAGAGTCGACTCCTCCAAACTACAATTATCTTTGTGGCAGACAGCAAAGGAAAGGTGAAGAACTGGCAACATTGTTTAGTGATTCACTAAAATGTAAAAAGGTGTTTCTGGGAAAATTTTACTCTTGAATATTTGGATCTCCAGGTAAAGAGCTACAAACTATGTTTTTGAATGTTTACAGGCCTCCTAAGTCCACATCAAACTTTTTTATTAATGAATTTAATTACCTCTTATATGTGATATGTGTTGATTATGACTGTTTAATTATTGTGAGATATTTTAACATTTACGTTGACAACCCTGAAGACAGAGGTGCAAAAGAACTGTGTGACACACTTTGGTTTAACTCAGCATGTTAAACAGCCAACACACAGGGACATACTTTAGACTTAATAAGTCATTTCAAATGACTCAGTTAGCCCAACAGACATAATAAGAAAACACACCTTTAAAGACAATGTCACTGAAACCTTTAATCAAGCTTACTTTTCTACTTCCACTTTGTCCTGCAGCTCAGTAGATGAGCTAGTAGATAACTTTCATTCTAAAGTCTCAGACATCATTGACTGCATTGCTCCAGTTAAAGTGAAGGTTGTTTCTGGGAAGAAAAAAATCTCCTTGGAGAAATGCTCTAGCAGTTAGAAGTGAAAAAAGGGAATGTTGAAAAGCTGAACGCTGGTGGAGAAAGACTAGAGTACGGGTTCAATACGACATTTATAAATAGTCTTTAAAGATATAACTTAAAACTGAAAAATGCAAGTACTCTTTCTTCTCTGAGATTATCAACAAAAACAGTAATGATGCTTCTGCCTTATTTGCCACGTTCAACAGGTTAACAAATCCTCCTGAGTCTGCGGCATCTGATCCTCACTCCACCAGAGCCTGTAATGAATTTGCTAACTTCTTTAATGAGAAAACCCAAAAGATTAGAGGATCAGTCTGTACATCCATATCAAATTCAGTACCACAGCTGTCTCCAACTAGAACTTATCTTGACAAAATGTCCCAATTCAGCCACATAAAACACAAAAGCTTCGAGGAAATCGTTTACCAGCTAACTTCCACCTCCTGCTGCCTTGATGTTCTACCCACAGCTTTCTATAAGAAAGTTTTGCCTGTCATAGCGTCTGATTTGACTCAGATAATAAACACACTTCATCTGTCAGGTGTTTTCCCCCAGTCCCTAAAAACAGCAGTTATCACACTACTGTTGAAATAGAACAATTTAGATAAACTACTACTGCAGAACTACAGGCCCATCTGAAACCTCCCCTTTATCATAGGATTATTGAAAAATCTATGTTTTAACAATTAAACACCTTTTTAACAACGACCAGCCGCTTTGACGTTTTCCAGTCAGGCTTCCGTGCTCACCACAGTACAGAGACCGCCCTTATCAAGGTATTTAATGACATCCATATAAATAAAGACTGTGGAAGAACCACAGTGCTGGTACTATTGGACCTCAGTGCATCATTCAATACTGTTGATCACTTCATACTGTTAGAGCGCATTTGAAAACTGTATCTTTCTGGTACAGCTCTCGACTGGTTTAAATCCTACTTAAAGGACAGTAGGTAACTTTACATCAGAGGCGACAAAAATCACATGTGGGGTTCCCCAAGGGTCCATCCTGGGTCCCCTCCTATCCAATATCTACATGCTCGCTCTAGCTCAGATAATAAAAAATAACAACATCAGCTACCATAACTATGCAGACGACACACAGCTCTACATCCCCATGTCACCAGGTGACTATGAACCAGTTCAAGCACTGAGGAAATGCTCAGAATAACTCAATGCATGGATCCGGCAACATTTTCTCCGACTGAATAAAAACAAAACTGAAGTTTATTTTTGGAACAATAGAGAAGAGACCAAGAGTTAGTGCACAGCTTCAGTTGCTTGAGATGGAAACCACTGATCAGGCCCAAAATCTGGGTGTAGTAATGGACTCAATCAGACAGCTGCAGCTGATCCAGAACGCTGCTGCCCGTGTCCTCACTAAGACTAAGAAAGTAGAGCACATAACCCCAGTTCTAAACTCCTTACGCTGGCTCCCTGTATCTCAGACAATAGACTTTAAAATACTTCTGTTAGTCTATAAATCACTGAATAGCCTAGCATATAAATATATCAAGGACTTGTTATCAGTGTATCAACCTTCCAGACCATTCAGGTCTTCTGACTCCAGCCTACTCTGCATACACAGAACCAGAACCAAACATGGAGAAGCAGCATTTAGTTCCTATGCTCAACTTATGTGTAACAAACTCCCAGAGTACTGTAAAAATGCTGAAACCCAGAGTTTATTTAATTGAAGGTTGTTCAAGGTGTTTAGAATTTCCTTTAACTATTAATGTTGAAGTTTGTAGTCCAACTTGTCTTATATTGTATCACACCTGCTGCTACTATTACAGTGCAATGGGCTTGCATTTGCACTGTTTCCTGTCTCTGTAATGCTTTCATTCTAGCTTTATTTAAACCAGTAAGGCTAGACATTTATTTTAAATGTTGTTTGTGACTGAAATTGGAATCAATTCAAATCAATATTGATGTGTCAAACATTTATAGACCTGCACATCCAAAGTTACAACATTGAATGAAGTAATTTTTTCCCCCTCTTTGCTTATTTTTTTTATGAGTATGACTTTATAAGGGTGTCTCCCTTTCTGTTACTTCCTTTCTTGCCATAAGGAGCACAGGGTTTACTCCTTTTCTTCCACGGTTCAAATTAATTTTTTCCTATCAGTACTGCATTGTTGATTATCTAACCCTCCACCTATTCTCAGCAGACTCCTCTGCACCTGTCACGTTCTTCCCTTTCTTAATGTTAACCTATATAATAAAATCCAAAGAAAACGTCTGTTGGTTTCTTTCTAGCTCTGCAGACTGAGACAGAATAATGAGAACATTGCATTAAGGAAACCAAGCCCTCCAGAGCGGCGAATATAGCAAAAAGACAACAGAAGTGCTTGCGGTCTGATTCCTTTATAGTATCAGCAAATACATCTGAACAGAACAACGCAAACATAAAGGGACATCAAAACAAACAAATAAACGCGAAAGCCCTTCATCCGCACAAATATGGTCCGATAAACAAACCACAACACCGTATGTAAGTGTTGGAATCTGACAGCATTAGAAAACATTAAATAATTGAGAGGTCACTACCCGGCAAATTCAATGAGCAATTTGATTTTATTAATATAATTCAACAGCAGATGCAATTTATTATATATGGTGAATTGCGCAAGTATTCATACCCCTGACCTTTCACATGTTTTCACAAACATCAACGTATTCTCTTAATACGCCAAAGTAAAATCTAATCTTGAATTGGAGCAAAAAGGATATGTGGATGTTTCTACACATAAACTCTGACACGGGTGTGTATTTAAATTCAGCTCCCTTCAAGCAAAAACTGTGTTGAATCACCCTTCATATCTGGGGTATATGTCTACTACTTTTACAAAAATGGAGATTATTTTTTCTCTCCCTTTGTTCTATACACAATTGGTTTAATGGAAAGCATCCGTATTTTCACTGTGATGCAAATTTTGAAACGACTCAAAAAAAGAATAATGCGAATTAGCCGTGTTTCCATCCACTGGTTTGTAGCGAATTAACCAGGCTACGCAAAGCGTAATTTCCTCAGAACTTGACGTCACACATGGCTGTAATAAACAGGAAGTAAATTAGCATAAAAAGGAGAGAGGTTTTCACGGATGTGTTGCTATCGGGCAAGTTGTAATTGCTCGATCATATCAACTAGTATTGGCGATGTCACTTGCAGTCCAGAGACATAGAGAAAGAAATGCACTTCTATTTGCGTTAGAGGATCATCCGGGAAGGCGGCAACAGCGTAAACAGCTGATCAGTCACGTGAGGTAAATGTTCGCTGTATCAGAACTTATTCGAGAAATGTGTTTCAATCTCCTGTTTTCTGCATTAATCTTTAAGTCCAAAAGCCAAAAACCATCTCAAGCGAACGTAAAAACGTTTTGGCCAAATTGAGGAAGTTATTTCAAATTTGACCGTTTCCTCCAACCCTTTGTAATGCAATACTTCAAAATGCGCATAAAAAAATGTTGATGGACACTCGACTATTCTGACACATATAGATTCCACTGTATGTTTGGAGAGGTTGAATTGCGGTCTCGTCTGACCAGAACATCTTCTTCCACTTGTTTCCTCTGTTCCTTATTCGGCTTGTGGTAAATTGGGGATTCCTATATTTCACATCATAATTCCACATAAACATGCAACCATGATGCCTCCCATTAGAGATCACCTTGTGTGAGCCATGGAAGCATTCACATCATGCAGATGGGATTGCAGAAGAGGCGTGGCTTACAAATCCCATCTAGGATCTCACCAGGGCTCAGTTCTGTGCCCTGTTCCTCATTCACACTAAGTGCTATAAATGCAAAGTAGTTGAGCACAAATTTAAGCATGTTATTATCTTTCTCTAATTCTGCCCATCAGCATATTTCTCACATCAGACAGCCACTGCACCATAATACAATGGACCTGCTGTGAGCGGAGCAGCAAACTGTGCTGCTGCAGCTGTCTATGCTTCGCACTACATCACACTCATTCTGCAACCCAACATAACGAGTTCACAGTGGTTATGGGTCTGCTATTACATCCTAGGGTGGATCATGGGTATAATGTTGGTGGATTTACTTCAACGACCCACCAATCATTATTGGGACCGGTTACAACGCGTGATAAACACTTGTAGTACGAAAAAAACAAATATTTTAAAGTGGCTAATGGTTTTCTTCTTGCCTTGCTTCACTAGTAGGGTTTCCATCAACGTTTTTTAATGTGCATTTTGAAATATCGCATTAGAAGGGGTTGATGGAAACCTACCAAAGTAACTTACTAAATGTAGCAAAAAAAGAGCTTTTTTTTGCTACATTTAGTAAAGTCCAGGTTTTCTGGACTTTTTCAAAAATCAGTAAATGTGCAAAAGAGGAGATGGAAACATGTTTGTCGAATCAGTTCTGATGTAGCCAACGTTTACCTCACATGAATGATCAGCTCTTTCTGTTGCGTCTTTCGGATATTCCCATAACAAGTCTGGAAGCAACGGCAGGTACGTGTGGACCGACGAAGAGACGCAACCATTTCTAAGTCTCATCCATAGAAAAAAATTACTCTGCACATTCATTAAAGCCTCGCTCCATTACTGATCTATAGTCCATGCTGGTTAGCAACATCCACTTCCTGTTTATTGCAGGCAATGTCCCACGTATGGCGACGTTATGCTGTGCGTCTCCTGGTTAATTCGCTATAAACCAGTAAAGGGAAACACGTCTGATTCATATTTTTTCCCCCCAAAATTTAACAATTTCGCTCAAAATTTACTTAAAAAATTGGATGGAAACACAACTAATAAAGGCCAAATTTGAATGGTGGTACTCTTAACAGAATCTCCCACCTAAGCTCCGGATCTTGCGGCTCCTCCAGAATTACCATGGGCTTCTTGATTGGCCTCCCAGATTAATGCTCTCCCTCCTTGGCCTGTCCGTTTGGGTGGAAGGCCACGTTTTGGCAGGTTCTTATATTTTCAGATGATGGATTGAACAGAACTCAGCGAGATGTTCAAAGCTTGGGATGTTGTTTTAATACCTCACACTGCTTTACACAACAACCTTTCTTTTCTGATTATGAGCATTCAAGTAAGGAACAGAAACATTCAAAGTGAAACCCAAACAGCGTGACATGTCCGCTTGTTGACGTTTGAGCTCCCAACATTACCAAACGTGGAAAAAATAGTCAAGGGAAGTGAGTACGTGCAAATGAGGGAAGCACAACCGAGGGAACATTGGGAGAACAATCGAGGTGTTTCTCACCTTTGCGGAGCTGATTATAGCTTTTCTAAATCTGCCCTAATTGTTTCTTGTGTGTCCGCAGTATGTCGCCTTTTCACCGACATCCAACAGGAGACTTGCATTGTAAGCTCTAATGGCTCTGTTTTTCTTGTTTAAGCTTGTGGCATGCGTGCTCACACAAATACACACCCAGGTGCTCTGAAGTGGAAAGGGCCTCAGGCTCTGTACCTTCCCAACATCATTCCCTTTCCCCAAAACAAAAACAACACAGCAAACACACAAAACGCTAAAAAAAAAAAAATACATAGAGTGGGGAAATAAAAAAAAGTGTAATCTCTTCTATTGAGACTCGCCAAAGACATTGTTTTGTTGTCACGATAAACCATGCGATCACGTATCTGGCATCGCAAATCACTCATCACCTTTTTTTCCCCCTATCGTTGTTACAATAATGATTGCTGAGTTTATCTCACTCTGTGGCAGAATTGTATGGCAGCGAAGGGCCAGCAAGGGGGAAAATAATGTTTGAGATGGCACACCAAAGACAGCCCCATGTCTCTTCAGCCATCCTAACAGGGCTTACAGTAAGTCCGCAGCCAGGCGTCTTTCCTGGGCACTTAATGTGAGACCTGATGATGCCTTTTAGTGCAAGATGAAAGCAACATTGCATTACATGCCCAGCATATAAAATTCAAACAGAGGTATAGTTTTTGCACCGAATGTGTTGTTTAGGCAAACGATGGGCGAATTTGTGATTTTGAGCACCGTGTGCATTGGTTATAGGATCATCTTCAGTAGCACCTATGGGGATTAAGAGCTTCATGCCGAGCAAAGACACCTGCACGTCAGCATTAAAATAATCCCACGGTAGGACGAAACTGAAATCAGAAGTTATTTTAAGCGGGACATCTGGGAATCACCTAGCTCTGCCCAGATCCGCTCTGTCTCCTAGATTGGAAAGTCGTTGCAGAGTTTATGTGTGGATTCCCTCATAAGGTCGAGGAAAAACAACAACAACAACAAAAAAAATACGTTAAATGCAGATGCAGAGTTAATGGGTAATTAAACATATTTACATAAAATAATTCAAAACTTTTGCTTCTTTGATGTGACATTCATCCTGTAAATTTCAGCAGTAAAACAATACAAAAAGAGGCCTTCAGGGGCTCGATGGGTTGAGTAGTCGTCTTGCAGTCGAAATGTTGTGTGTTCGATTCCAGCTTTCCCTTGTCACGTATCGGTGTGCCCCTGGGCAAGGCACTTTACCCCAAGTTAAGTGCCTTGCCTGATCTGCGTGTTGGTGTATGAATACAAGTGCGATTGGGTGAATGTGGCTCTAGTGTACAGCGCTTTGAGTGGTCAGTATAACTGGAAAAAGGCTATATGACTTCAGGCACACTGAAGGAGCTGCAGCACTTTCCAACATGTTCTGGTTGTGTTTTACTTCTGATAAAAGTCTGCTATTTTCTCTATATCTCTGGATTAAGAAGTGGCATTGCTGGAGATAATAAGCTTTTCTAACAGCACTTTTCCACTGCTGCAGCCACGCACCAGTGGGCTGCTTTACTTGACGCAATGTCTTGTCAGATGTCAATAGATGGAAAATAAAAAAGCTGATGCCTCGTCATTGAGACCCCGAACAGAAAACGGTAAGTAGTCAGCTTGTCGCAGGAGTACAGCTTGCATCGTGTCTGTGTTTAAAGGTTGTGTCACTCCGATCAGCTCCGGCTTTTCCGTGCCAGCAGCGCCTCGAGCCTCAACCTCTGCAGAGCGTGCAATGTACAACTTGGCCGTGTTGTGACTGGAGAGGATGCATTCGTTCCATTATGCATAAAATCTGACTCGCATCACTTCCAAGTTTGGTCTGTCACACATGCATCTGGACAGGAAAATCAACATATGCACTAGCCATAACAATACATTTGCCCCACAGAGTGTTAAAACAATTATCCTGTAGGTTTTGTTCGGGCTCTGTTTGTAAAGAATGTTCGGTCTCAGCTGCAAGCCGTTGCTACCAGCCCAAGTGTCTGCAATGCTTTGCGAAACAGAAAAGCAAATATATTCAAAACTGCTGGCATTTCCACGACTACCTTCAACAATAAACTGATACGCTGCTGGCTGAAAGAAGAAGAAGGGGAAGGGAAAAAAAAGCTCAGCCTAAGACGCAGCACCTGAAACAGGAAATGAAAGACACCAAATATATACAGAGCTCCACTTCTATAGCTGAAATTCAAGCCTCAAGGTTAAAGCAAGAAAATGAACAAATTACCATATCTACATGCAGTGGCTAGCAAAAGTACTTTCAAGTCTTGCCAAGGAGAAAGGGTTTTATTTTAACAAACAGCAGTCTCTCTTTTCAAAATAGCTCAAGCCCGTTCAGATTTTCAGCGCACGTCGACCTTCACAGATGCTCAGATAGATTTAACTCTAGACTTTGGACCATTCTAAAACACATGCCATTTCATTGTAGCCCTGGCTGTCTGTTTAAAGTTGGCACCCTGCTGCAAAAAGGAACCTCTGCTAATGTTTCGAGTCTTTCGCAGCCTCAAATACTCGATTGTCCTGTAATTCGCGTCATTCGTCTTCCCATCGACTCGGAGCAGCTTTCATGTAACCTGGCCAACCAGATTGATAATGTGTAGCAATTCACGTTCTGCACGTTATCAATCTGGGACCGCTCCCGTCGAATCCGTTCGAAGAAAGGAGGGGGCATTCAGCAGAACTTTCCAAGCTGATTGGGCCAAGCGACGCCTAGTGCCCGCCTACCAAAGGAATACAAGTTAGGCTGGTCGAAGGCGCTTCTTGCTGTTTTTTGTGTTTTTGTGTGTTTTGAAATTGTGTTTTTTGACGGAACAGATGTGATAGCAGCAGCTACGCGTGCCGTGTTTATTTTGGTCCAGCTGTGGGTTCTGCAGCTCTTGGTTCCCACCTCAACTGTTTGAGGTGGGAGCGGGACAAGATGGATTGTCGTGTGTTCGCAAACGCACGAATACCGTGAGAATTCAGCTTGCAGGCGAGGTTATCTTTCATGTCCCTGTTGTAGAATAGCAACCCCACAGCATTATGCTGTCGACGCCGTGTATCAATGTGGGGGTGGCCTTTGTAAAGAAGATTGTGGATCATTTGATGCCCTCGGCTTCTCCAAATGACATTATCCCGCCGCGACTTTTTAAGAGGAGGTCTTTCCCACTGTTGGGCCACTTTGTCTCATGGTTGTGTTTGTCGTGTGCGGCCAGTGCCTTTTACTTGCTCAACTATTTTATTTCATTTTACTGCTTTTATCTTTCTATTATCTACTTCATCATTTTACTGCTTTTATCTTTCTATTATCTACTTCATCTTTTATTGTGTTTTTATGGTGTTTTATTTAGTTGTGCAGCTGTATCAATAAAGCGGATTCGATTGGTATGTTCACAAGTCTTTGTTTAGGAGGCTGATTATGTATCCATGTCACACTATTCAAATGTGTGTTTCTTTATTGAACCATGCATACTTTTTCTTTGAGTCCAAGCTACGCTCTGCTTTTTGTTCGTCGACAACACAGAATGACGTTGAAATCTGCGGTTGTAATGTGACGAAATGTGGAAGCGTTCAAGAGGTGTGAATACTTTTGCAAGGGACTATTTTTTTTTTTTCTGTCAGGCTGTCTGTCTCCCGTATTCTAAAAAAAAAAGAAAAGAAAAAAAGATAACCCTAAATAGAACAGGCACATGGCCAGTAAAATTTACTCTCCAACCTTTTGTTCCTAAATGCGTATTTGCATAATCCAATTCAGGACCTGAGGCGTATCACATGGGTCCACCTGTACTGAAGGGCTTTGGCGGGGCTAAGCAGAGAAAACGTGTGTCCCGGCAGTAAAGAAGACGGAAAATTTAACAAAAACACAAATAGAAAGAAGGCCACTGCTGCTCTGCTCCCCTCTCTCTCTCTCTCTTTCTGACTTCAAGGCTATAAATCCCACATTTGTACCAAACAGGAAATGACCTTCTATTGAGGTTGGAGTGTAGATTTTTCACCGCAGTGCTTTAATGTGATGTTTCTCGGACAAATCTTTCTCCAAAAGATGGTTTCCAGGCTTCGCGCGCATGCCGATCCTTTTGATGCACATGCGGTTTATTTTGGTGAGTGCGCGTGTTTGTAAGTAGAAGTTCAAGCATGCACTCTGTTCTGCTTGTGGTGCCATTAGATGCGTGGCCAGAGGCATGATGTCTTTTTTTAGCTGAAGACAGACCATGTGTAGCATAGAGCAGTAATTTCAACAATTTTCAACAGCAGCAGCTAGCCGCTGGAAACATCTTAAAAAGCAGCATTCAAGTCTACAGTGCATGAAAGAAGGACCCCGTCATTGCTAAAAAAAAAAAAAAGTGCTGCATTTTCCTACCAAATAGTTGGTTAATTGATATAGGAATTAGTACGCAGGAGGTCGATTGATTGCAGGAACCTGGGCAACAGGACCTCATGATCAGAGGTATTACCCTCCATAGTCTGCAGTGGCATTGCCGCTTTCACTGGCCTTAACATAACAGGTTAACGGAGGCTGACATATAGTCTGCTGCTGAGGGCTTTCAGCAGCAGCACAATCAGCCAGATCACTTCACAGTAAATCACTGTTATGCTGAGAGGAGCAAATCACTGGGGAAACATATGTAGGCTACAGGTAGAGCTAATCAGACAGACAGCGTGTAATATTCCTTTAATGATCCCATAAGAATACCATCTCCAGGAGGACATGCTCCACTTTATGGCGACTTTATATATATATATATATCTATCTATATATATATATATAGAGAGAGAGAGAGAGAGATCTATCTATCTATCTATCTATCTATCTATCTATATATATATATATATATATATATATATATATATATATATATATATATATATATAGAGAGAGAGAGAGAGAGAGAGAGAGAGAGAGAGAGAGAGAGAGAGATTGGTTTGCTTTATTAAATTGGCTTCAACAAAAAAAACAACTGAACGTTTTGCTTCGAATTTAACAAAAAATATTTGCTGTGATAAGCGTTTGCTTTTGTCACTTATCGTCTGTTGGGTCTAGCAGAGAGCGTGAGCTGACATGTTCACATGGTTTGTATTACGAGTGAACAGATCAACCTTGTAAAAGTTAAGAACTATAATGGAACCAACCACAATGACTTGTGGTCGGGAAAGTTTCTGTGTTGCATCAACACAGAAACGCAAGTTTGGCTCCAAGCTTTAAGAAAGCTAATCCAAAAGACAAAGCTGCCGGTGAGCCAAGCTTATCAGCCCTGAGGCGGTCGTTACCAATGAGCGACACATCTGAGATTTTCAGGAAGGTTTTAAAAGATATTTATAAATGAAACTTATAACACCAACATTTATTTGCATATTAATCTTATATTGGGACCTGAACTCGGGCCTACTTGGTAACCTGAAAATCTTTCCTGGTGTTTGTTGCTGTATTCCAACAGAGAACCCAGAAAATCTGACTAGTGCAGATAGAACAAATTATAATACCCAGTTCGGGGCCCCCTGAACAGAAGAAATCCCAAAGAGCCCCAAAATTATTACAGAATATATTTCAGAACTTGTTTTTTTTTTGTTTTAATTAGCTCTCTTAAAATCTATGTGTTCTCCTTTTGTTCCATCCTACATCTAATTTGTACCTATCTGCCTAAACCGTTGTGTAGTAGTATGTTTACCTTGGTAATCAATCATTTCTGAGTAATTATGGAGCCCCACAGTCATACATTTGGTCAGATCCCATTGTTTTGTTTTCTTCTGTTTATCTAAAGACTACAGATCTCTATTGGTAAATGAGGACAAGAGTAGTACACCTTGGGCAGGTTGGCGCTCCATCTCAGGGAAACAGAAACACAGAACAGAAAGTCACACACTCACTGCACCAAGCGGCAACTTAGAGAGCCAAGTTCACCTAGCATACATGTTGGGAGGAAGCGGGAGAGCCTGGAGAGAACCAATGTGCACAGAACAAAGCAACGATGTGAGCAGAGGTGCTATCCTGCAGCCCTTCAAACCTCGTGTATATTTGTGGTTTCGGAAATCTAACTAAAAGCTTGTACTACACCCCATTTCTAATTGTTTTCATTGTGATCCATTGGGCTAACTGACTCTTAAAAAATTATGACTCCTTCTTATAGATAATTATGTTAAATCCCAGACTATCAACGTGCACACAAAAAGCCTGCCTTCAAGGTGCAAATTGAGGCACAGTTAGTACCCAAAAAGGTCGGGTACCAAACTAGCCAAACAACCACCAAACCCTCAACAGAGATGATGCTCGTAGATTGCAAAATGTAGTTTGAAACAGCATAACACACCACAACTCCCAGTTTTTGACAGCAATTATTTCCAAAAGCAAAGTTTGGTTGTCTTATTAGCCAAGTGGGAGCACAGGAGGCATCGTTATAACAGCGGAAGCAGCAGTGTGCAGCTGGGGGAGAGGCGGCGCTTTACTCTATCCTCTACAAAGCTTTTAGCAGCTCGTTGAATAGGCTTTAAAGTGAATGCTATGATCATATCAGTCATAAATCCTTAAAAAAAATCTCAGTAAGCAATACCCTGCAACTTAAAACACCGCCTCGTGCCGAATCTGACGCGAAAACAAGTGTTATCTGAAAGCGGGGCTCCCAGATCGTATTCTGCTCAGGGCCCCAGTCAGCCATGGTCCGGCCCTGCGCGTACCTGTCCCGTAATTATGGACCTCTACTAGCACACACGGACAGCTTCGTGCCTCTGAGGCCTTGGTTATCTCTGTTAAGCACACAGCTTTCACAGCAACACAAACACGCGCGCACGCACACAGACAAGCAAGGATCCTCCCTGCGTGGATGTGGTTCAGAGCCTGAGTGGAAAGGCTGATAATAAACGCGTGGCAAACATCGCAGAGCAACCCGTGACGCGTCGCAGAGACACAACGAGACGAAAACGAGAAGCGCATGATCTCAAACCAATGAATGAGGGGCGGTGAGAAGGTAGGGGGTGGGGGGGTACTTGGAAGGATGGGGGGTGTTGTGGTGGGGGGCGTGTAAATGAGATAACGTGGAGGGAGGGAGGGAGGAGGGGGGGGGGGGATTATCTGCAAATGCAATCCTGAAACGTTACTTACATCTCTGAATTTATCCCATCTGCCGGTGAGCCACTTATCGTCCAGAAAATTGCCGCTGTCCGAGCGAGCGGAGACGCGTCCGAGGGCGACGGCGCACACACACAGCACGGCGACGCTCAGCATCTGCGGATACAACAACATAGCACGAAGAGGGGGACGCTGGATCAGGCTGGAGGACATGGCAACTGCTCTGAAAACAAAAGCGCTCCACGTTTGCTGGGAGAAAAGACGCCAAACTGAATCTCGGTGTGGATATAATAAAAAATTACTGTTTATCTTTTTCAACCCACCTTGTCGTAGCAGCGGCTCCTCAGACTGTATGTGCTCGGTGCCGTTTTCTGTCACAAGTAATAGCTCTCCCCTCTCTCTTTTTCTCTCTCTCGCTCGCTCTCTCTCTCCCTCCTCTCTCTGTGCGCAGCAGCGGGCGGGAGCGCGCATCATCGCACCGTGCACGAGCCCGGCGCTCCGTCTGTCTCCAGCGCGGAGGCCGCCGCTACAGTAATCCGGGCTGGTTATTGGTTATTCCTTATCGGAAAAAAAACTAAAGTTAAGAAGAAAAAGTGCCATATCTCAATCAGACAAATTTGGAGTTTCCCTTTGTTATTGTTTTACCCCCCTACATTTTGCTTCAATAATCCCGGCAGGCAGGCGCTGAGCGGGCTTGGTTTGCGTCAGAAGTGACTCACAGAGATTCACTCACATTCCCGACAGAGATCAGGAGCAGCCAGGATCTAACCTGATGCCATAAATCAGCGCGGTTTCCACGCTCCTAATAGCCCACCCTGATTGATTTGTGATCCTGGGCGGAGCCGCCCCCTGTGGGGGGGTTATTGGGTTCTGGGACATGCAAAGTTCAACACACAGCTCGGAGTCTCTGTCTCTGTTTAGGCTGATGGCTTTGTAGTCTTTTAGACAGACATACAAGAGTTTCCCTTTGTGCTCCACCTGGTTCCCTTGGACCGAAAAAGCTCTTTTAAAGATTGCCATAGTTTTGCTTCGACACATTTTATTATTATTTTGTACATGGAGTATCATTTTCAACACTCATCATAAATAACAAATAGTTATTAAGTCTTCAGAAACTTTAACCTAATAGTTTCTAGCTTTTGATGTAAAGAAAAGACAAAAAGTAAACATACCTTTTAAATGGGTTGAATTTATATGGTGCCTTTCTAGTCATAATGACTCAAAGCACTTTACACCATATTCACCCAACTGGACTCACTGACACACGTTGGTGCTGGGCTCACACTGAGTAGGGTCTGGCTATGGCACAGATGTGGTGCGGTCGCTGCAAGCAATCCAAATCATTCAAATCAGCATGTGCACTCACATCAGCCACGGTGCGGTCGGGTTACCAAGGCCGTGCGGTGCTGCGGAACATGCTGCAAGGTTTTGATTTTTGCCGGGCCTTCGGCAGTCCCGTGTCAAGCTCCTGAATTTCATGGGCCAAACAGGAAAAGTCAGGCAGCAGACAGGAGAGAGTTCGGGTGAATTTCAGGATAAAATCAACTCACCAACATACACTAGCCTGACTAATGTAGGCTAAACTGCTAAACAGAAACCAGAAAAAGCAAGGGGGCTTTTGGAGGATGAAATAGGGCCGAAATGAGCATGGATAATGAGTTTCGCCCTAGAAAACGAAAACCATTGCTGCTTTGTAATCTTTTATGAGGGATAGGAACAGAAAGGACCGCATGAACTTCTGTTCACCGTTCCTGCGGCCAGGGCCGTAGCTGGACACTGTTTCCGTGTTAGCAGTGTGAGTGGGGGTTTGTGGAGAAGCCACATTGGATCAGGACCACAACCCACTCCTTAGTCAGTGTAAGCCCAGTATCGCAACATCTACGGTGCAGATACGCCGCGGGCGCCGCAAGGAACCCAAAGCCATTAAAGTCAATGTGTACACTCACAGTAGCCACGGTGCGGGTCCAGTTACAGAGGCCGGACGGCGCTGCGGAAAATTGCGCGATGTTTTGATTTTAGCCGGACGCCGCAGCAGTCCCGTGTCAAGCGCCAGGGAATTACTTGAGCCAAAAAGGAAGTCAGTTGCTGCATTGTAAATAACTTCTTGTTCGTTTCAAAACATAAATAATTCTGCTAACTCTACACTTTCACTCTTTCTTTGCGTGAATGCATGCGTTCACTCGGAAATGTGAACATTACGTCAAAACCGGTGGCACGGGGTCAAAAGTGACGGGTAGAGCATCACTTCACACATTTTAAACAATGGACAAAAAGGCAGTGCTTGTACAGACAAATACGACTTTTATTTACGAGCCATTTCCTAGATATTGCACTAGTTATTGGGTGAACTCCTGACAAGCGTATGAACCCACATGAACCTCTGTTCTCGCGAGTGCCATTTCCTCATCTGGTGCCGCAGCTGGCTGCTGTTTCCCCAGGAGCAATGTGAGTGGGGTTTTGCGGAAAAGCCAAACTGGATCAGAACCGTACTCGCACTATAGTAAATGGGAGCCCGCCGTCATACACCGATACGCAGATCAGTAGACAACTTGGGGTTAAGTGCCTTTTGCCCAGGAGCACAGAATACAACCCACAACCTTCTGGTTGCCAGATGACTACTCTACCCACTGAGCTACACTCACCTCATAAAACTAAAATCTAAATTGTAGATTTATAGTAAGTTAGATAGAAAAATATCTTGTGGAAGATGATAAAACATTGACTTCGAAGGGGGATTTTAACAGCAGGGAATCACGAGAAAAGTAGGAAAAAGAAACCAATCTGCAAAGGTAGTGTATTTAAAAAAATACATTATGATTTAGAGTAAGTGGAACAAAAAGCTCAGAATGGGACACAACTTGTTCTGTCTTATGATTAGTAACAATTGTTAAATTCACCTTAAAATACACAACCAGGGTAATCCTTATGTTATTCACATGAACATAACCAAAGTTATCCAAAAATTAAACAAAAACAAATACAATTTCCAGGGACCCAGGAGGGTTAGAGTTGTGAAACAGATTGATAAAAAAAAAAAAACACTCTGATTCTGTGTCCTAAAAACTGACGTGAATAGTCGGCCCATGTCTAATAAAGTATGCAAATGAAACACAAAGGGATTCACTTATTTTCCCCGTAATTAAACTATCCAGTGAACCATTGCCTCATGAAGGAATAATTGAGGGCTCCATCTCCTGCTGTTTAGACGGCCTCTCAGTGGCCAGTTCTTTCAGTTGTAATCCAGGTTTTGCAGGTACATAAAACCCCTTAGGATCTGCCATTCCAAACCATTTGAAGCCATTTAACTTTACATTTTTTTATTATTGACAGTTTACCACACCACTCTGATATGCCATTTTAGTCCTTTCCTGGATTAATCCTGCTGAGAAATTAGATATTTTTTGCCTTTATGTAGAAAACCAATTTGAGGTTGCCAGAGACCCAAGACACAACGTAAAAGCAAAGTGTAATGTTTGTTCTACAATGAGACGATTTAGATCAATTAATTTTCAATGTTTTAGAAGGGTTATGATACAACCTTGAATAGTAAGATCTACAAATTGATTTTCAAAGATCTGCTGCATCCAGTCTGATCTATCTTTAGCTCTTTTGCAAAAAAATAATGGGCAAGTCTGCACTTTTAAAGGGTAACTCGCCCCTGTACCAGACCCTGACTCTTCCAACATCTAATGTTTTAAAAATGTGCCTAATGGAGGCAGTACCCAGTGGACCATGTGGTGGATGAGGGCTGGACTACTAGTACAATGTAAATGAATGCTAAATAAACTAAGTGAAGGATCAGCTAATAAATCACTAATATGAAAATCAATAGAAAGATCTCAAAGCTAACTATTCCTACGAGATGTACGAGATGGAGTCCCTTTTTTCTACCTCTATCAGCAGAGTTTCTGCCGTCAGTTTTTCTGAGTGACGTCACAATGTCTTTTGGGGCAATACCAATATTGATTCAAAATTCAAATGAAGTACACTCATTCAACGTGAAGTTGTCACCAAACAGGCAGTTTTAGACACAATACCAGGATTTCACCCCTCCCTGGGCTGCCACCTTACCGTGGTGGAGGGGAATGAGTGTCCCAATGATCCTAGGAGCTCTGCTGTCAGGGGCTTTATGCCCCTAGTAGGGTCACCCAAGGCAGACAGGTCCTAGGTGAAGGACCAGACAAAGAGCAGCCCAAAACCCCCTTATGATGAATATGAACAATGGACGTTGTGTTTCCTCACCCGGACGCGGGTCACCGGGGCCCCACTCTGGAGCCAGGCCTGGAGGTGGAGCACGTTGGCGAGCGCCTGGTGGCCGGGCTTTTGCCCATGGAGCCTGGCCGGGCTCAGCCCGAAGAGCAAACATGGGTCCCCCTTCAAATGGGCTCACCACCTGTCGGAGGGACCAAAGGGGTCGGGTGCATTGTATAACAGGTGGCAGTAGAGAGTGGGGACCTTGGCGTTCCAATCCCCGGCTGCAAAAGCTGGCTCTTGGGACGTGGAATGTCACCTCTCTGGTGGGGAAGGAGCCGGAGCTAGTGCGCGAGGTTGAGACGTTCCGACTAGAGATAGTCGGACTTACCTCGATGCATTGCTCTGGCTTTGGAACCAGTCTCCTTGAGAGGGGCTGGACATTCTTCCACTCTGGAGTTGCCCCTGGTGAGAGGCGGCGAGCTGGGGTGGGCATACTTGTTGCCCCTTATCTCGGTGCCTGCACGTTGGGGTTCACCCCGGTGAACGAGAGGGTGGCCTCCCTCCGCATACGTGTGGGCGGACAGGTTCTGACTGTTGTTTGTGCTTATGCGCCAAACAGCAGTTCAGATTACCCACCCTTTTTGGAGTCCTTGGAGGGGGTACTGGAGAGTTCCCCTCCTGGGGACTCCCTAGTTTTGCTGGGGGACTTCAACGCTTACGTGGTCAATGACAGTGAGACCTGGAGAGGCGTGGTTGGGAGGAATGGCCCACCTGATCTGAACTCGAGTGGTGTTCTGTTGTTGGACTTCTGTGTGGATTGTCCATCATGAACATTATGTTCAAGCATAAGGGTGTCCACATGTGCTCCTGGCACCAGGACACCCTAGGCCGCAGTTCAATGATCGACTTTGTTGTCGTTTCATCTGACCTGCGGTCCCTCTCTTCACTCGGGTGAAGAGAGGGACGGAGCTCTCCACCGACCACTACCTGGTGGTGAGTTGGCTCCGATGGTGGGGGAGGAAGCGGGTCAGACCTGGCAGGCCCAAATGTATTGTGAGGGTTTGCTGGGAACGTCTGGCAGAGTCCCCCATTAGACGGAGCTTTAACTCCCACCTCCGGAAGAGCTTTGAACACGTCCCGAGGAAGCGGGGTACATTCAGTCCGAGTTGACCATGTTCCGTGCCTCTATTGTTGAGGCGGCTAGTCTGAGCTGTGGCCGAAAGATTGTCGGTGCATGTCGCGGTGGCAACCCTCGAACACGCTGGTGGACACCAACGGTGAGGGAAGCTGTCAAGCTGAATAAGGAGTCCTACTGGGCTTTATTGGCCTGTGGGACTCTGGAAGCAGCTGACGTGTACCGGCAGTTGGAGCGGCGGGCGGCTCGGCTGGTCGCAGAGGCAAAACTGGGGGGGGGTGAGGTGGTTCGGAGATGCCATGGAGAAAGATTTCCGTACGGCTTCGAAGTGATTCTGGTCCACCATCCGGCGTCTCAGGAGGGGGAAGCAGTGCAGTACCCCTCTAAGACTGTTTGCAGTGGGGGTGGTGTGTTGCTGACCTTGACACGGGACGTCGTGCGTTGGTTGGCGAAATACTTCGAAGACCTCCTTAATCCCACCAACACGTCTTCCATTGTGGAAGCAGAGCCTGAGGACTCTGGGTCGGGTTCTCCCATCTCTGGTGCTGAGGTTGCCGAGGTTGTTAAAAAGCTCCTCGGTGGCAAGGCAAGGGGTGGATGTGATTCGCCCTGAGTACCTTAAGGCTCTGGATGTTGTGGGGCTGTGTTGGTTAATGCGGCTCTTCAGCATCGCATGGACATCGGGGGCAGTTCCCCTGGATTGGCAGACTGGGGTGGTGGTCCCCCTATTTAAAAAGGGGGACCGGAGGGTGTGTTCCAAATACAGAGGAATCACACTCTTAAGCCTCCCTGGTAAGGTCTATTTAGTGGTTCTGGAAAGGAGGGTCCGTTGGATAATCGAATCTCGGCTTCAGGAAGAGCAGTTTGGTTTTCGTCCTAGCCATGGAACACTGGATCAGTTCTATACCTTCAGCAGGATTCTGGAAGGGGCATGGGAGTTTGCCCAACCAGTCTACATGTGTTTTGTGGCTCTGGAGAAGGCATTCGACCGTGTCCCCAGAGGGATCCTGTGGGGGGTACTCCGGGAGTATGGAATACCAGACCCTTTAATAAGGGCTGTCAGGTCTCTGTATGACCGGTGTCACAGTCTGGTCCGCATTGCCGGCAGTAAGTCTGACTCGTTTCCGGTCAGAGTTGGACTCCGCCAAAGTTGCCCTTTGTCACCAATTCTGTTCATAACTTTTATGGACAGAATTTCTAGGCGCAGCCAAGGTGTTGTGGGGCCTTAGGATTGCGTCTCTGCTATTCGCACTCGGAGCGGTTCGCAGCCGAGTGCGAAGCGGCCAGGATGAAAATCAGTGCCTCCAAATCCGAGATCATGGTCTTGAACCGGAAAAGGGTAGAGTGCCTCCTCTGGGTTGGGGAGGATGTGCTGCCGCTAGTGGAGTAGTTCAAGTATCTTGGTGTCTTGTTCATGAATGAGGGGAAGATGGAGCGGGAGATCGACAGGCGGATTGGTGCGGCATATGCTGTGAAGCTGGCGCTATACCGATCCGTTGTGGTGAAGAGAGAGCTGAGCCAAAAGGCGAAGCTCTCGATTTACCGGTCGATCTATGTTCCTACCCTCATCTATGGTCATGAGCTTTGGGTTGTGACCGAAAGAACGAGATCCCGGATACAAGCAGCCAAAATGAGTTTTCTTCGTAGTGTGTCTGGGCTCTCCCTTAGAGATAGGGTGAGGAGCTCAATCATACAGGGAGGACTCAGAGTAGAGCTGCTGCTCCTCCACGTCGAGAGGAGTCAGTTGAGGTGGCTCGGGCATCTGGTTAAGATGCCCCCTGGACGCCTCCCTGGTGAGGTGTTCCGGGCACATCCCAGCGGGAGGAGGCCCAGGGGAAGACCCAGGACACGCTGGAGGGACTTTGTCTCTCGGCTGGCCTGGGAATGCCTTGGGATTCCCCAATAATGACCAGGACATGTAGATTGCACTGCAAGACATCCATGTATACAGTTTATTAGAAATAAATAAATAAAGAGTCACCCTTAGAAGCTGATAGAGACATACCACAAAAATTTTGCAGCACTAATTACAGTGAAACACGGCTGTAAAAGGCAATGACTCGAGTGGGCTGAAAATGTCTTATTATTCTGTTTATTAACCATCAAAAGTAATTAAAACCACCGTCCACCTATCCACCCATCCACCCACCCATCCATCCATCCATCCATCCATCCATCCATCCATCCATCCATTTCCTCATTTTTAATACTCACCTTTCCATGCAGGGTTTGTAAAATGTCCTTAAAGGGAACCAGTCATGTACTATGACTTAACACATTTCTACGGCAATAGCTCACTATGGTTGCATACAAAGGTTTCCGGATTAAATGATCTCACCCTGTTGGCTTATTATATTTTAGTTCTGTGTTTTACACTTTGTTTTTCACAATTTGTTTGTAAATATAGCGCTTTGGGGTATATTTAGCCTAACGAGACCATAGAGGTACGATATTGTGCATGCACACAATGAGTAAACAAGGAGAAGCAATGGAGTCGAGCAAATCAGCATCGTCCAGCACAGGAGTGAAAAGAAAGAGGTCAAGTAACCCAACCCCGTAGAACTGATTGGTCTCCTTCCAGCTGAGCTGTCACTTTACTGCGAGGCATTGCAGGACGGTCTAATGGCTCTTACAGGAGCTGCGTCAATTGTTGCCATCTTCCGCAACGCTGCCAAAAGATGATACAACGATGTTTACAGTCATATTCAATACATTTTTATATTTTTTGAAAATGTTATTTTCAGTAACCTTGATGGATACACATTACATAAATTAACACAGACTGAGGATGTTTTAAAGTCTTTATTTCTGTTGTGATTTTTTTCCCACCTCCATCTTATAAAAAAGCATTTGGGATTAGAATATTACATCAGACTTATTAACCAAAATCTTTCATGGAGAAATGGGTCTTGAGAAATAAAGGTTTAATGCCGGTTTAAAGGTGTTTTGTTTTTTCAAATGGTACTTTTAATTTCAAAAGCAAGCATCTTAGAAATGCATATTCAAATTTATTAAATATGACTGCATGCCTGCTGATCATCGTGGACTAAAGACTAGTATTTCTTTTTATGCTAAAAAATGCTTTAATTGGCTACTTTTGTTTGTCATGGATTGCGGTGATTGTGTTCATAATCATGTCTCAACACCATTTATACACAACCTTTGAATCCACATACCACGTGAGACATGCAAAAATAATCACTTTGATATACAGCAGAAGTAAAAAGTCCTCATACCCCTTTTACGATGCCTGTAAAAATCCAAAAAATAATTTCTATGGGAAAAATAAAAATGAAACAGCTAAAACAAGAGTGAGTACACACCTGGCACTTATTGAAAAACCCTCTGATCAGCCCTGAATACAGTTTAGGTGGACTTCATTGGGCTTTTCCTGACATTTTCACAGTGCCATCTCCAAACAAAAGCAAGAGAGCTTTCACCGCATCACAGGGATCTCTTCAAAAAGGTACCTGTCAAAACAAGAGATATTCACAGTGACATCATTCAGAATGCACCTGCAAAACTATTGAAAACACAAGAGAACTGGTGATTGAGTAAAGTTAGGCTATTAATTGTTGTGGAAAAAAAAAGAAAGTATTTTGGCACATTTCATTTTGCAGGTATTGTTGTTTGTAACATCTCTGATTGATGTCCCTTTTGAAGCGATGAGCCCATCTGTGTTAGTTGTTGTTTGGAAAATACAAAAGCAAGTAAGGATGACAGAAACAAGAGTGGAAGACAGGGGTGGAAGGGGTGTGCACAGGAGATGCTTGGAGTGTTTTTGGAAAGATCAAAGTGTGCCATGCTGAAAGTCTCCTATTGAAGGCTGTAAAATCCTAAGGTGCTTCCAACGAATTGTTTGTTTAATGGTGGGTGCAATTAAGCGACTGGATAATTTTTTTCACCAAAAATATTCCAGCTAAACCTGAACTAAACTTAAAACTAACATGCTATATCCTCTACATTATAATTTGGATTTAGTAAGCATTGTTATGATGGCAGCAATTGCAGGAGCTCACACTCCAAAACAAAACCAACTGAAAAACAAATGTACATTCTGTGGTATTTGAATTCTTAGAAACCTGACAACCCAGCATTGTATTGTTGTGTTTAAACAAAGAGAAAACTGAAATCAGTTGCTGCTCTGCGGACGGTTGCTAATTTCAACACTCTTCATACAAAGCAGCAGAGGAGAGAGGCATGCTGGTCAGGTGGGTCATGCCATCATTATGCACAGTTGCTGTGGAAACCAACCTTGACCTCAGCTTCACATCTTCATCTTCATAAGAGGCCGGGGCAAAGCCTAGTGTGTGTGGGTATGCTGAAAAGATGACAGAGTGCAGACATTTGAAAGGCAAATGAGAACTTTAAAGCGTCCACGACTGGAGAAAGAAACAACACGAGAGAGCAATATGAGGCGAGTGATCGGCTGAATGGTCAGCTGTTAGCACAGGTGCAGACAGGAAAGAAACATATTTTATGTGAAGCCTGAATTCATGTCGAGAGGAAATCTGCAGCATGTAAACAGGAAGCTGGTTGTAGAAAAGCCGCTGTGACTAAAAAGAACAGGAAGCATTGGCCTATTCTGAACTTGGCTTTGCTCTCTTTGATCCACGCAAGGCGATTTTATCTTAAAGCGAAACATTTGGTTTGAAGTTTTTTTTGTTTTTTTTTGTGGCTCAGCATCCAGTTGTACTTTCTCCGTTTGTGCCGGGGTAAACTGTGTCTGAGCGTCTTCCAGCCCACAGGGTTCATCCATTATTCAGTCGGAGGCATTAAAGATGTAGATGTGGTCAGAGACATACGCAGCCGAGGCTGCGCACACACACATGCATGGGTGTACAAACAAAGATTTCTGCTGTTGCTAATGAAACCCTGCAAACATTTTTCATCCCACTGGAGTTAGATTTTTTTTTTCAACCTTCTTCGTCAAAATAGTCGAATCTTCACGTTGTTTTCTAAATCTTTGATCAGGCTATGAGTGAAGGATAAGGCAGAAGAGAGAGGAAAATGGAAAAAGAAATAGGACAAAAAATGAGCGGTTTGCATGGGTAAGTCGGTGTGTGTGTGTGTGTGTGTGTGTGTGTGTGTCCAAGTAGGGGAGGCAAGAAACGTGTCGAGGAGGAGAGATTTCACAGCTCAGTGACTCTGTCACTGTGCACCTGCTCACCGGGATGGAGGGAGGGCGAAAATAAGATAAAAATGGGTGGTGAGGTAAGTAAGAAGTGAAAGTAAGTGAAATCTCTAAAAACTGAAAAGTTTACAGTAAGCACACTATATACTGTATGCCATATAGTCATGTTCAATAAATCAAAACATAATAGAGAACTTATTTCAGTAACACCGTTCACTCAGAGAAACGCATTCTGTAAATTAATTACACAGAAACATACAATCAAGCCTTTTTTTCTTTATAAAAAAGAAGAGAAATATCCTTTATTGTCCTTCAGTGGAGAAATTCAGATTTACCAGAAGCAAAGTGTTTGGCAAATGGAGGCATACATTCATTTTCTATACCCGCTTATCTGTACAGGGGGGTCAGGGGTGCTGGTGCCTATCTCCGGCAGTCATTGGGCTACAGGCGGGGTACACCCTGGACAGGTCCATCACAGGCCAGCACAGAGATGTACAGGACAAACAACTATGCATGCACACACTCACACCTAAGGGCAATTTAGAGAGACCAGTTAACCTAACAGACGTGTTTTTGGACTGTGGGAGAGAACCCACGCATGCACGGGGAGAACATGCAAAGTCCATGCAGAAAAGACCCGGAAAAAAGAGAGAGGAAAATTCAGTATTGTGGTGTTTAACAAACCTTCATGCTGCAAGGCAACAGTATTACCAACTGCACCACTGTGCAGACCCCAAATGGAAGCATACATGTTCAAACACATGCAAGCAATTTAAAAACAGAAGATAAGAACGAGAGACTGCACAGTAAGGGAACATTTACAGCAAAAGGAAAGAAATTCTGATAAATGTGCAACAAGTGCATGTATATTTGTGCACGAAGAACAACAAAAGACTATTTACAAGAAATGAAAGTACTGCGCAGGAACAGCAGGGATTGAAAAAATGTATTGAGTCAATTGGGAGCAGTGATGGTTATAAAGTCTAAAAGCTGCTGAGAGGAAAAGATTCTGACAATTCTCCTTTGTGCATTTAGGATGCAGCAGTCTGTCACTTAAGGAGCTCTCCAGCTCTGCAACAGCCCCATTAATGGGGTGGGAGACAATGTCCAACAGTAATGTTATTTCTGCTGGAGTCCTTCTGTCTCCCGCCACCTGCATTAGGTCAAGGGGGCATCTTAAAACAGAGCTGGCCCTCCTGATGAGTTCATCTGACTGCTTCCTGTCAGCTACAGATAAGTTGCCGCTCCGACAAAGTAAAGCATAGAGGATGGTGGATTCTACTAGAGTGAATAAAGGTCTTCAGGAGCACCCCCTACTCTCCGACAGACATCAGCCTGTGGGGTTCTGAGCTTTGACTCATCCTGTAAAGAGTATCCGTGTGACTCTAGTTCAGTTTATTGTTTGGGTGAACATCCAGGTACTTGCAGGTGTCCACTATCTTAATAGCTGTTCCCTGGATGTTCACAGATATCATCGTTGTATGCCTGCACCTGCAGAAGTCCACTAATATGACTCCTGGGGGGCTTCAGATGCGGGATCTTCGGCACTTGAATCACACGGGAGGTCTTCCACAGCTGTGGTACTTTCCCCAGCTTTCAGCTCATGTTGAACACCTCTCTCATGATGCCACACAGTCGAACGGCACCGCACCCTAGGAGCCTAGAGCTCATGCGGACCTGCAGCCTTTCACACCTCGATCTTTCGCAGCTCCTTCCTCATCTGAAGCGTTGAAAGGGACAGGGTGGTAGAGGGGTGCTGTGGTCGTGGGATGCAGGCCTCTGATGCAGAGGGGGTGGTTGGTGGCTGACAGGTGTGAGGTTCTGGTATAAAAACAGGCAGTCGTCAAAGATCAGGGCGGTGGGGGGTTGGTAACTGCAGAAAGGGTGACTGTGCTGGGTGAGGGTGCGTGTCTGATAAGAACCTGTTGAAGAATCGACTCACCCAGCCCAGCCTAAATCTCCTACAGCCTGGGAATTTGGTTTGTGACCTGAAATTGTTTTCAGGCTCTTCCAAACCCCACTGATGTTTTTTCTTCTACAGCTAGCCCTCCATACTCTTCCTGTAGATGTTATTTCCATCGTTGATCCTTCTTTACAGTCCCCTCTGCACAACTCTCAGCTCTTCCTTTGTTTCTTGATCCAACGCACTCTTCTTCCTCCTAGAGCCTGTATATCAGCTTTGATCAAAGGGCTTGTTATCGGAGAAACACGGTGCTTTCATGAGAAGCACAGTGTTGTCCACACAGAAGTTCATGTGCAGAGCTTTTCCCACACAGTGAAGCTGAAACATCCCCTCAGAGCTTATTCGGCATCCTCACCCCATCTCTTCACAGCAAGTGTCACAGCTGGTTCTCGGTGTACAAAGGGTTTTTACACAGGCTGCAGACAAACCACTTAATGTTCAATTACGAGGATTTACTGCTCAAAGCCAATGAAAACACAACATTTGAGATTAAAACATTACATGAGTGTCATGATGTGGCAAAGGGAGGACCCAAGCGGAGAGCAATGAACTGAGGAGGGACTCAGGAAGTACAACAAAATGTGCATAGAATAAGATCAGAACAGAATCCACTAGCTAATCCACAAAAAGTAAGAACTAAAAGGTAAACAAACGCTTAAAGATAGTAAACTAAAGAAAGCTAAATCTAGTAAAATTAAAGAACCAGTCAAAATACATACACAATCAAACCAATTAAAAAACATGTTTTTAATTAAATGTTTAATACTTGCCTAAAGGTTATTTCTAAAGGTAATCTGATTAATGAGCCTTGTCACAACACATTGAATGTGACTACATAACCAAACTGAGCCATTTGCCGGTTTTACTGAGAAATGCTTTTGCTCAGACAACCCTACCTTACCAAATTATTTGGAAATCCTAATGGGAGTTTCTTTTGCATGTATTTTAAAGAAGAAATAACCTACAGTTAAACTGAAATATTTATGTACGCTTTGTGGAATGACACAAAACCTTTTTTGTCTTTGGTTTTGGTACCCAAAAGCAGAAACGAGGAGGACAGCAGGAGCTACTGGATATAGAGTAAGGCACTGGGGAAAAGTACTAATTAAATCAGTGAACAAAAAAACAATTCAATGAACAGTGATGAAAACATAGGAAAATCGTAAAGAAAATAAACCTCAAACAAACCAGAATTAGACAACTGAACTGGAAGTGCAGCCTAATGTCACAGAAGAAAGTTACGGACCTCCACAGGTCTGGTTCGCACTTGGGTATGACTTCTGGACACCTGAAGGTGCCACTCTCATCTGTTCAAACAATTTTAAGGAAGCTTAAACACCAGGGAATGTCCATCTATCATACTGTTCAGGGAAGAGAGTGATTCTGTTTTGACAAGAAGCGTGAGTCTCGAAACCGGGAAGCTTGCAAGACAGAGAGCGTTATTCTAACAGCAGCTGTTGTTGGTGGTTTACTGCAGGAGGGATTGGTGTACTTCACAAAATAGACAACAGCACAAATAAGTACCCACAAAATCCCTTACAAAACTTACCACAACTAAAAAAGGAGACATGTGAATCTCTCTCTCTCTCTCTCTCTCTCTCTCTCTCTCTCTCTCTCTCTCTCTCTCTCTCTCTCACACACACACACGCACACACACACACACACACATTTGCTATGTTTTGACAAATCAATAGCATTACGGTTGGTGGTTAACCTTTGTGTAAGGACAGCTAGAATCAACACTCATATCTGACATGCTAGATTTGCAGAGTGAACAAAACAGAAAAAAACACAGTCTACCACTTTAGGACTACTTTAGCTTAATCAGTCCTTGTCATCATTCTAGGAAAGGATGTTTAAAATTAAAACACATCCACAGAGGCGCCTCCAAGACTCCACGCAGTGACGTCATCATCTGAACTATCCTAAATTGGTAAATGCACAGTAACTACAGCGTAAACTTCTGACTGTGAACACATTAAGACAAATATCTAAAAATTCAGTATTGTGGTGTTTAACAAACATAAATATTTTTTGAGACTCAAACAGAAGTAAAAGAGCAAAAGTTTAGTTTCATTTCATGTTAGCCTGTAAAAAAAGGTTGTTTTTTTAATACGCAAATGGATGGTTTCCACATTATGTTCTTTCTCCTCTCAGCCATATCCTTGCTCTTTTGTCCTTCACTCTTTCTCTCCCAACCTCGTTATCCTCTCTTTCTTTTCCTTCCTTCACTTTATGGCAGCACACTTACTCTGTCATCAACCTTTTCAGCCATGCCCATTTGGTTTTATCTCTTGTTTCCAGTTTCCCACTCTGTCATTACTCTGCTGTTAGCCTTTCATCCTGAGGCTAAAACACTGACCTTATAGTCACAAACAAGCTCAAAATGGCTGCTCTGGAGGACAGCAGTCCTCTTAAACCTCTGTCTCAAGTCCATGTCCACACTAATAAACCCAAAGCGCTGCACAGAACACGTTCACTCTGGTGAAACCTAAATTATATGTGCTTATACAACGATGGAGCAGAGTTGAAAAACAAGTTACGTGTCTTATACCATCTGATTAACAGATGAAACAAAGAGAATATTGTTTTCTACCAAGGAGTGGGGTGCTTTACTTCTGGTTAATCAAATTAAGTATGATAAATGATTGTTTTGTACAAAAGAAGACCCTTTTGAGGTTTAATCCACAGGTGGTTCAACAACGTATTATCTAAAGGAAGGGAACTCTTGTGCAACTAGGACAATAACTTCTTTTTTATTCTTTGCTTTTTTTTAAATTAAACAGATTTAGTTTATTTAGTTGAATTTTGCGGGATGATGCATTTTAAAAGTAGGGGGTAGATGGGAAACGCTTCATTGTGCTCACTTTCTGTATGTCAGACAAACTTCCCGTTTTATCAGGGTTGTGTACCTTTTTATATCCCCTGTATCAAGTCTTTTTTTTTAACAGGATGTGCATCAGTGACTGTGAGAATCATGTGTTGTTGACAAATTTAAATCTGTAGCAGTGAAGTCAGTGAAGAAATGTTGATACGTTTGTGAAAAGATTTGTAGAAAAGTTAATACATGGTTTCTTGACTCACTTTACACTCATGTGTACTAACGTGTAGGAAATGTCTCGATCGAGACTACCTGTATAAACTAAGTTTTAATCATCATCATCATCATCATCATCATCATCATCATCATCATCATCATCATCATCATCATCATCATCATCATCATCATCATCATCATCATCATCATCAGTTGCTTAGAGGAGACAGGGCCTATTGGGGCCCCGAAGCTATGGAACGCTCTACCCATGCACATACGACAGGCCTACTCATTGTCCATTTTTAAAACTTATTGAAATACATGCTTTTACTCAAACAACTGAGATTTGATTTTATTTAATTTTACTGGTATGGTTTTAATCTGTATCTCCACTGTTTTATTGTGATTTGTAGCAAGTTTCTTTATTTATTGTTGTGTGCTTAGTTTTTTTTGTCCATTTTATCCCTTGGTATCATTTTATTGTTGTTAATGTTCCGCACTTTGTGCCAGCTGTGGCTGGTGATAAAGCACTTTATAAATAAAGTTGATGATGATGATCATGAAAGTACCATTCTGACATTTGGGCAATGGGGTTTGTTTGCCACCTTGTGGACACTGTCAGACATTACACCTGTTGTTCCCCAACCGTGGGACCACAGGAGCCGTCCCGGATTCTGCAGCTCCTCTGCACAAACAACAACAAAAAGACAGGGAGGCGATCGAGGCCTTCAGTTCATTTTGATCTTATTGGGATGTAAAGAAAAAAACTACAGAACAGCTGGATAGTTTTTATGATGCCTGGCTGCAGCCCATTCCTGAAATCCCCAGCCCTCCTCTCTATCAAATAAGTAAGCACCGTGGATGAAGGTAAAAGGGAATATTCTCTTATTCTGTGTGCTATCACATAGGATACAGTGAGGAAGTCTCTGCAGCAGGTTCTCTGTGCCAGAGCAATTATAATTCTTATTGTTTCTATGTTGTTTATGCATGATATGATATAAGCATGCAGAAGGCCCAGAAAGACACAAACACGTTTTTTTGGCTCCCCTGATGAAGATGTGTAAAAACCATCAATTCATTTTTATTGCAGTTGCATAACCTCCTCTTGAATTTACTTTGCCGCCACACACAGTCAGAAAAATGATAAGGAAGGTCAAGAAAATCACCAAAGCTCCCTGGCATCATGGCAAAATCTCCATAACACAACCATCAGATGCTGTCTACATGCCCGGCTGTTTGGGAGTCAGACCAGAGACAAACACAAGCATTAAGATGTGGAGTCTTAATTGGAGTTAAACTGGAGCAGTGTGTAATGGTAAAATCAGACCAAGAATTATATTTTTAGCAACAAACATTCCAGGCAAGTCTAGCACGAAACAAGGGACGAATATATGGAGAGCAATGCTGTGGACTAGTTTATTCTCCAGAGGTTTTGAAAAATCTTTGAGTGTGGCATGACCAAGCTGATTTTATTTGTTGCCTCTGTGATCAATTGCACTAATCAGGTTAAACATAAAACGGAGAAAACAGAAATAACTGCAAGAGGAGCAGAGAAATTCTTGCAAATGAAAGATCTTTCATGGGAACATGTTACTAAAAAGCTTGAAGCAGATGGAAAGCCGGGTGAACCAGGTGAGAGGACCAACTGATTATTTTACAATGAATGCAAGAAGTCTTATAGCAAACCAACATGAGTTTAAAGGAAATTTTGAAAATCTTAAAGAGAAACCAGATGTTATTTGCGTTCAGGAAACTTGGCTGCAACCCACACTGGATTTTGCTGTTAAAGGTAATGTCAGCTTAAGGAAAGACAGAGTGGAAGGAAATGGAGGGGGATCTATAGCACTTATTAAAGAAGGAATGCAATACAGCTTATTACGAACAGGTATTGACTTGGAATACATAATAGTTGGAATTTGGACTGAAGATGGGAAAATTAAGATGTTCTGCTCATTTATGACGTTAAATGAAGCTTCCTGTGGATAGCGTAAGTGTGATTCAGATTTAGATGAAAAGGTTATTTGTTGTGGAGAGTTTAATGCACATAGTACACTATGTGTGGGGGGGGGATCATAATGATGAAAAAATAAGGAAAAACCTATGGAGAATAAAAAACTGTGTGTGTGTGTGTGTTAATGATGCAAATGGAACAAGGATTAATGTTCAAAATGGTTTAGAGTCAGCTGTTGATCTTACTTTACTTTCTGATACATTAGCAGCTAAGTGCACATGGGGGGTTATTTCAGACATAACAGTAGGAAGGGATTATTATCCCATGATTACAATAAAGAATTTGACCTTGGCAAGTTGCAAAAGAGAAGTAGCACACAGATGGTTATTTAATAAGGCCAACTGGGATATGTTTACACATATCAGTGATCAGCGAATGAGGAACATAAATATTAATCAGGATATTGTTGATAATTTAAACGGTTGTATTTGTGAAGCAGTAACAGAGGCAGCAAAGCAGGCTATTCCAAGATCACGTTGTTGAAATAAGAATAAAGGTTGTTCCATGGTAGAATGTGACAAAGTCATTAAGTCTTGAAACAAAACGTTCATATAGCTAAAAATACTCAAACTTTTAGGATTTAATAGCATAGAATATTACAGGCTGGCATTAGGAGAACAGTTAAAAGAACACAGAAGGAGTTCTGAACATCCTTTTCTTATTCGGTTGGAAGGGAAACTCCTCTTAGTAAAGTTTGGGGAATAATTAAAAAGATGAAAAGACAGTATTGATATCCAGCTTTTTAAATCTTAATGATAGAACAGCAGTTTCAAACCAAAAAAAAAGAAGCAAAACAGCGAATGAACTCTGGCAAGATTTATAATTGAGAAAACATTAGCAAAGAAGGGCAGTGGAGGGGACAGATTACTTTAGTTGAAAATGAACATTTGTTAACCCAATATTGCGAAGCTACAGACTTGCTAAACGTGGCATTTTTGAAACCAGAACTGATTTGGGCAATAAATAAGTTTTAATGAATCTGGACAAGAGAATGATCAGATCTTCTATACAATGAGCTATCATCTTGGTGAGCCATCTCTTGCTGAAGCTCTATAGAAAAGTGTGGGAGAAAGGGGAAATACCACAAAGGAGCTTTTTTTTTTTTCGTTTTTTTATTTTAGTTTTTTTTACTTATGTTGGATTGAAAGATTCTTCTTTAGAAGTATACAGAAATATTAGCGTTCAAAAACTCCCCGTCCAACTTAAGGAAGCATATAGTGTGGTAGGTTTCTATTTTTTTCAATAATATTAATACCAAATAAATGAAACTGCATTTGGTGTTATTTAACATTACTAAGAAGGATGTTAAGAAATCGATTATGAGAAAACAAGGCCATATACGGCTGTTTATTTATGTAGAGGCTTGCTGTCTTGCCAACGATTCTGATGAGCTTGCATGTTTAAACTGCGCCAGTGGTCTGCCCCACATATTGCAAGTAAATCCACAACAGAAACTATTCAAGACATATTGATCATGAGTCGTGCAAGAAGCTGTGCAAAACAGTTCTCTCTCAAGGTTCTGAAGCTCCTCCCCTAGTTGCAAGCAGGATGTAAGACACTAGAATGACCTGGGAATTTTAAATAACACTTTTCCAGGCCTTTTAAAAACTGTGTATGCATGTGTAAGCTCAGCACGCAAAAAATATGAATAAATTGTTGTTGTTGTGTAGAGAAGGCTCAGGATTGTACATGTGATAGAGTGAAATAAATGTAAATGTACAATCCAACTTTTTTCTTTCTTAAAATATAAAATGTATTAATTTGTACATTTATTAACTTGTAATACCACATTTCTATTTGTTTAAAAGAAAAAAGTATTTCAGCATGAACGCACGTGTTTATTTACATATTTAATAATATGCCATACCATATGTATCTCTGTTAAAGACCATAAATTTATGAAATTGGTTGTTTGAACAATGTATTTCAGCATTAAAAAACGTTTTTTATATACGACAGCATAACCACATCTCTGCCGTTTGTACAAACTAAATCTGGCAAAAATTCAGGGAGCTATGATTTATTCTAGTTGGGCAAACATCTTCTTTCCTCAGTAAAAATAAATGCCCTGGGGCCATGTGAGAGACCCATCCAAGATGGCGCCGCGCTTCAGTAGACTAGTTAATACATCTAAATAAACATATTTGTTAGATTCTCACATTCATATAATTTTACATTTATTCCAATTTTGGAGACTATAAATGAAGACCATGTAAACATGGATGAAGTAACTGACGACTTACATTCTTAATCTAAGTCTACATCAACGTTTCCACACATGATGGTGGAAATTATTTTGATGATTAGCAAGTAACTCAGCAAAAGTCAATACGACACAGTACATGTTACACAACAATCGACTGGGTGGGAGTGCCTGGGATTTTTGCAAACGCGTGACTATAACGTCACTTAATGGTAATTTCACCATTGGTATTGAGTATCTTTAAACCCTGCAGCTGAAGTTGCTTTAATTCTAAAATGTCTCTCCGTTTCAGAGAATACACGGAGGCCACCTAATGAAATATGAAGAGCTAACAGCAAGAAAGAGAAAAAATGGCTTCCCACAGCCTCCGCTATCAGGCGGCCCACATTGATAAGCCCCCGTACTGTGTCTGTTGATAAAGCTATCTTGAAGTATGTGGTTCAAGGGCTCCAGCCTTTCCACGTTGTTGATCGGCGGCCGCTTCGAGACTTTGTGACGGAACTGCAGCCTCAATGCAACAGCCACGTCACGCATGACCCTGTGCGCCATGACCAGTGAACCCTCCGTGGCAATGAAGAAGGCGGTGATGGAGGCCATGAGGGGAGTCGACCATCTAGCCACCACTACCGATTGCTGGTCCATCAGAGGGCGGAGCTTCGTAGGGGTCACTGCCCACTCGATTGACCCCATCAGCCTCAAAAGATACTCTGCGGCTCTGGCCTAAAAACGACTGAGGGGTGTGCACACATTTGATTTGCTGGCAGGAGCCTTAAACGACATCCACTGCGAGTTTGAAATCCGGGGGTAGGTTGTGCGAATGACAACAAACAGTGGCCCCAACTTCCTCAAGGCATTCCAAGTTTTTTTGGTAAGGATAAGAATAATAACGCAGTCGGAAGCGACCCCGGTAACGCATCTCAAGCCGGCACGGATGAAGAGGACCAAGAGGCGTACAAAGGAATGGAGTTTGTCGACGTGTCGGCACTTCTGAGCGAAGGCGACGGTTTTAAGTTCCGGCTCCCGCAGCACCAGCGCTCCCTCTGTCATCTGCTCGACCCGGTGGCTACGATTGACATCACGAAGGCAACGTCCAACAAGGCGTACAAGAAGCTGCACCATTAAAAATTTGGCAAGTGTTCTGCTCTTTGGGACAAATGTGGAAGGTCCAGCAATAGGATGATTGATTTGACAGAGGAAATAATAGAATTAATACAAAAAAATAAATGTAAAATTCTCAGTGTTTAGCCCTGAACTGAACTTGCCTCTGAGCGGAGTACGCTGCCGCTGTGACCCCTGTCGCCCAGAACACCAACGTCTTGCAAGCGGAAGCAAACGGCACGATGGGGTGGTTCCTTCCAATCATCTACTTGCTCTCCACCAAACTTGACCGAGACAAGCAGTTACTGAAACACTGCTAGCCTCTGGTGAACGCTTTACAGGTGACTTTAGATTCTTGTTCTGATTTCACATAGTCCTGATGTCCTTTTCATAATTCGTCCTTTTAGCTCTCTCTCTCTCTCTCATTGCTTTCCATGTCTTATGTAAAGCATGTTGTAAATTGCCTCCTTGCTGAAATGTACTATGCAAAATGCACTCGGCCTGCAAGCGGGGATCAAGAAACGTTTTGGCCCTACGTTTGGAGACGGCATGCAGGCCGCAGCCGCAGTTCTTCTCCCAACATTCCGAGCAACGTGGGCAAAGTGGATGAGTCCACGATCAGAACAGGTAAGGCGTCACGCAGCGGCATGGGTAATTGTAGACCCATGGCCAGTACATGAAAGCGAAACTTCAAACCTTCAACTAGAACTTAAGTGTGGGGCCACGTCTTGCTTCAATTTATGTAATTTCATACTTTCCTCCATATTTAAGGAACCAACTACATCAGACAACGCATTAGCGGGTGGAGTGCGACCGGCCCAGCTCGTCTGAAGATGAAGATGACTTCTTCTCAGCCCTACAGCTGTCTCAAGCACCAGGTGGTGCCAAACAGCTGGATGGATACTTGACCTGTTCAGCTGATAGCGTGGACGTACTCAGATCCTTTCCAGTGGTGTTCAAGCTGTCTTCAAAGCTGAACAGTCAGCATCCTGCAAAAGGCTCTCCAGTGTTGCAGGAGTCGTCTTCGGTCCAACAGGAGAGAGACTGAATTCTTTGAAAACCAACTTCTTCTGAAGATGAACACCTTCATAGCATCAGTTAATAACTGAATTAATACCTCAGCTTGTCTATATAACACACTACTATTGTTAAATTCAAAATGTTCAAATGTTCAAAATGTTATTGGATATTGCAGCCAATAAATGTCCTTTTGGAAATTCTAACTGCTCGCTTTTACTTTAAGTACATTTTAAATGAGAAATTTATTTTTCATACTTAAGCACAGAAAATGTCAGATGTTGTAAGACATTTACTTATGTGACATTCTTAAAGGAGACTAACTTTTCCCCAGGTTAGTTCATGGTAAGATGCTTGTACTTTCACTCAGGTATCACTCTGAGGTACTTCATGCAAGACTGGGTCTGGACCTGGAGAACTTGCCCTAAGGGATGGAACCATGAATCGTCTGCAGCAGAAAGTCCTAAGCGACACCGTCTAACCATCGGTTTGGATTTTTGAGCCAGATGCAAAAAAAACAGCAAACTAAAATCTGATTGAGATTCTTCAACCATCCTGCTGTGTGACTAAACCAAAACAATTCAGCAAAGAAGATCATACCAAAATTCCTCCCCCAGCGATAACTCAGTGCCAGCTGCTGCTGCCTAGGGTGCCCCATCCAGTTATTAGGTGTTTCATATGGGGCCAGATTGGAGAGTTTGATTTTTCCTTAATAATTGAAATCGTCAATAGAAAACACCTATTTGTATTTACCCAGGTTCTCTTTATCTTATATTAAAGTTGCTTTGATGCTCTGAAACATGAAAGTGTAACCAAAAAGGAAAGTAGATGGGTAAGAGAAAATTCCAACTTGTGCAGGTGTCATTTTAGGCATTTATTGAAGTTGTTCTTTGGTGTCATCATTCCGCTCTGAAAAAATGCAGCCTTAAAAGTCCAAAATAAATGTTTACTCAACATGAGTGTTTGCGAGCTTTTCGACAACGTTCTTGGTTGTGGTCATTTTTAACGACATATTTAAAAAATTCCACCAATACCTAATTTTCACAGTTAACTTCCCTTGTTTGACCATGAAATTAGATAGCGTTGTTTCCACTAGTCGTGTCAAGGCAACTCTGTTTCCTTACTTTTTATCTTTTTGGCACTTATTTCCTTGAATTGACAGTTCACTGAGAGGAAATGCAGTTTAGAGAGAGGGGCCGGAACACGAACGCGCGCGCTCTGGCCCTGCATATACATGTCCTCTAGATGCCAGCACAGTACAGTAAAAGTCTCCATTGATTTATCATCATTTTCACTTTAAATGAGAAAATAGTAGAAATTAGGTGCTGTATATAAAAAAAAATTCTGTTTAATTTTCTGCACAGAAAGTCACAAATTTTCAGCATTCAAGCTAAGTTTTCTACCTGAGATGTTTATTTATTGGCCTACATCAAAACTTTGACCCCTCAAGTCACTCTTCCTAACCGGTCTAGTACAATCCAAACTCATTGTTGTCGTTTTTTTGGGTTTTTTTGCTCCCCCCCTCCGACCTTTCACATTTTTCTCTTTGCCGTCCCACACACACAGATGTGACCACCGCGACTCTCCACGGGAGACTCCTGCCGAGCTCTGTGGATTGGATGTCCCAGGGTGATAAACTATTGATACTGGGCTCAGGTGGCACACCTGATATCTGAGGGGGTTGTGGGGGGAGAGAAGGCGGGGAGAAAGACAATAGCATTGAAGGAGAAATAAAATAGTAAGAGAGAGAAAAATGCGAGGCACATTATGCAGTCACATCTGCTAAAAAGTTCACATATAGGCAGTTTTTTTTTTTTTTTTTTTTTTTTACCATTGGAGGACCAAGTGGACGCTGAGGCGTTGCTGTCGGCCAATAGCTGAAGTGCATTATGTGATGACTCAGGGCATTGCTGAGGAGCTGGGATGGAGAGGCCAGTGAATGCATCGAAAAGAGATGGCCGGACTGTCTGTGTGTGTGTGTGTGTGTGTGTGTGTGGCCGATAACAAGTGGATTAGTGTTGCAGAAGAAACCTGCATTTGTGTTTTAACTACACACACCATCACGGCCCCCGCTCTCAGAGGCATCCAACCCCCTCTCCTCTTCCCCCCCGAATTGCTCTGCAGTCCCCTTTGCTGTTCTGCCGCTTGCCTACAAGTATTTGTCATGTAAACAGAGCGACAGTTGAGTTTTAGTGTCAGCACTCTGACAAAGAAGCCAGTCTTTAGATTTGTCATCTTCGCCGCCTTTCTGCCTGATAAGCATTTTCCCCAGGTGGGAGGTTAACCCAGCCCTCCCGTTTTCTTCCGTAAAGGCCGCGTCCCTTGCCTGGTGCGGTATGTGATATCCTTGAATAAAAATAACGCAGACTCACTGAGTTTCCACACAAAGCTAAAACAGGAATGTGCAACATGATCCGACCGCATTTTTATTAATAATGAAACAAAACTAATTCCCCCTGCTCACAAATGACACTACACATTAACAAGCACAGTAAGAATCACATTTATTTATTGTTGTTCTGACTTTGACACACAATTAAGTAAAGGTGACAGAATAAAAGCCCAGTGACGTTAGGAATTTATGACTGCTTATTCCACAGAACATCCTATAAGTTGTTAAATTTTGTTAAAGTACAATAAGTTTATATTAGCTGATCAATTTGTCAACCTTTCAGTCCTTTTACTTCTTATTTTACTGTATTCTTATTTTTTTGTCTGCGCCATAAATACCAAGTCAAATTCCTTGCAAGTGCAAACCTACTTGGCGATTAAACTTGATTCTGATTTTGACTCTGATTTAGGTGACTGGCCTGCAGTCGACTGCTTGATGGACATCCTGCTTCTAGCCTACCAATGGTAGTTTTAACAGTGTTACCTTAAAAAGAGTAATTACGGGCGATCCTTTAGTTTCCACAGCATGTTTGCAACCAGACATAATTTGCGGCTGTTTTTCCTGTAACCTGTTTTACCGGCTGACAGGCAGTGCTGGCCACCCTGTTTCCCATTGTCCTGATATTATGGAGAATAGGGTAGAGTAGAGATGCACTTTCCTCAGCAGCTCATAAAAGATCTCATTCAGGACTTTAAATCGACAGAAAACATTTGTGATTTTTTTCTTTTTTCTTTTTGGAACTGCAACTTTTTAAAACGTTGGGAGTACCTTTGGTATAATAAACCGGGCCGATGCGTCGACACAACACACCATCTTTTTTTGAATGCTGAAAATGGGCTGTTTGACGGCTTGGATATTCTAATCAATAACTGTTACATTTTATGGAAGATTCAAAGATGAAGAACTTGTACAACAAAAACAACATAATGAAACACTTTAGCACAACTTCACAGGCACAGAATACCCTGATGGTTAATGAAGCAATGAAAATGAAACATTTTACAGTGCCCATTTCAAAACATCTTTTTTATGAGACGAATAAGCCCATCAACATCTTTATCTTCCGCCCGTTTGTAATCAATGCAACAGAAACACAACACGGGACAATATTAGGCATACAAAATGGCATAAAGCCTCAGAAAATGTAGTTGTAATTGGTGTAGATTTCATTCAGACAGTCTATAGTAATTATTTACATTAAAAGACGCCTCTCCTTCGGTCATCGGCTGTGTCCGGAGCCACCAGCCTGGAGGTGTGTCGTCAGACGGTTACCAATAATCATCGAGTGTTTTGACCCTTAACCGTTTCGCTCCCCTGATGGCATGCCAGCAGTGGCAGTCCAGCCACTACTCACTCCTTCCTGGCTGCCCCATAATTATGATGCAAATTCTTCACAATCCGACAAACAATATGAATTAGTGCTCCAAAGTAGCGTGCTATTGCAAAGCAGTGTTGTGCGAAAAAAAAAAATCGGAACCGGTCCGAATTTTTTCATCCATTGCTTTCAGTAAGCCAGGCTTTATTGTCATATACACTATAAAAATGAGTTTGAAAGATTTTTTTTTTAAATAGTTATTTGTGATTTGTTTGCTTTTTCACACGTCTTTTCAAATTGTGTTCAAATTAAGAGTGTAAAATCAGCAGCGAGCGTCAGAATATTATCTGATGGTGAAGAGTTTCCAAACGACTTTTTATTTAAAGAAAACGGGAAGAGTTTCCGCAAGGTCCTGACCTCGGACATGTCAGATACTATGGAGTGGCAGAAATTTATCTCCATAAGATACATCTTCCTGATAGCTCCCGTGTTAGGCGCCTGTCCAGCATGAACAGACGCATTAAATGCGACGTGGCACGGAGGCAATCAGCCTGCGGCACTGCTGTGCCGTCAGAAAAGCCCAGATGGCCTTGTTTCTGGCCTTCAGCTCATCTCTACTGTCGGGTCTGGTGTCTCTCGTCCTTCTCTTGACAACAACACGGAGAATCTGTGTGTTTCAAGTCAGTAGAGTTTGCTATAGCCAGGGGCCCAATCAAGCCCGGTGACACTGTGATCATTAAACCAGGTATTGGTACGTTTGGTAGTGTGAGCAGGTACCAAGTCCAGCTGGAAAATGAATATATAAAACTTGTCAGGAAAGGGGCAAAGACGAAGGAATCTATGATTTCCCGGAAGATATCTGTGCTGACTTAAAAAAAAAAAAAAAACAGAGAAATGTTTAGTACAGCACAGAGTATTTGTCTTTCATTGACAATGCTATTTGCTTCCTTTGTATTCCCCAGTAAACAGAACCTCAAACGTTCGGGGCTTTCATTGAGAAGCAGACTTTGGCACAGGCAATCATTAAGCTTGTTTAAATACAGCAAGAGTTTCCAGAGATAGCAGGTCCCGCCGTATAACATTCTTGTTGCCCAAGAACAGACTCACAAATTGTCACTGTATGTCCTTCCTTTTAATAAAAGGCACATGTATTTTGGATCTACAGTGTTTGCAGATCCAATTAATCAAAATGCTTCTATCAACTCATTAAAATATTGGGTTTATTTTACTGTTGGTAAAAATAAATTTAAAAGATATTACAACACTTTTTGCATTTTTAATAAAACAAACAAACAAACAAACAATATTTGATGGCACACTTGTTTCAACTTGATGATTTCAGCTAACAAACAGGCAAACAGGTTGAACCCCACCAAGCTAAATAATGAGTCTCAATTTTTGAATTGAGGACATAAATACCAATTTTTTTACTATACCTATTGAAAGGCATGCATATCTCTAAATTGGAGTAAGCTTGTTTGATCTAAAAAACAAGGCCATGTATTAGAATGAAAAATAAACCAAAAAACACTGAAAGTTAAGACAAATTTTAAACCCAAAAGAATGGCTCAGGACTGTTTCATGGGGTTGTGTTTCTTGAACTACTATTTTGATCCCGTGTGACAAAAAAAAGAAAAAAGAAAAAAAAAAGGCAGAAACGAAGCACTTTTTGGACCTTCTCTGTCAAAGGAACTTGTGACCTTTAAATGAATCCCAACATCAGCAGCAGCAGCAGCAGCAGCAGCCATGGAGTGGGTTATTGCATAAAGCAGCCTACCTGTGCGGGCTCTACACCCCGCCCTTATTGAACACAAGTCACCTAACCACTCAGTAAGTGCGCTTTTTTTCCTTCTGCCACTCCCTGTGTTTCCATCTTGCAACACCGCGAAGCCCCGCCCTCCACCTCCCCCGTGAAAGGAATAGCGAGTTTCAAGCTTCCCTGCTCCGCCGTAGTTGATTCTTGGGGACCCATTTGAACTTCAGCCGGTCCCCTCTTTTTTCCCCCCCACCCAGAGTCTGTTCTTTGGGTCTGACGCTTGAAATCCCGTTCAGCGGAGTGGGGTCCCGTGCGGTGTAACTTCTTCTCTCCCTCCCGACCTGCACGTCTTAAAGGTAAGGGCAGCTGAAAGCGCGTTTAACAACAGGTGTAACAAGCAGAGCTTTGCCCTGGGTTACGCAGCGAAACCTGCTGGCTGCCGTCCGTTCTTCTCCTGACGGGTCGAGTTTTAGCATTCACGCACTTTATGCCGTCGAGGACGAGACATTATTCACCATTTCCACTTTTTTAATTCATTTATTTGAACTTAATTGCAGCTGAACCCTCACAGCTGACGCTCAGGTGGAGTCGGGTTGGAGTGCTGCGTTCAGGAACTCTGCGAATTTTCAGTATCAAATAAATGTCACCGTCAACAACTGTGAAACGCGTCTGTGTTTTTCGCACTTATTAACGTTTAATAGTCTATAACGGTCACTGCCCTAAACACGTATTTATAGTTGTAGTTTTACTTAAATTAAGAAAAAAAAAGCCCTATGCAATTTATCTGCAATTACACAAAGCTAGTTGGAGTTTTTTTCTCCTTAGGCGCATTGAATGTTGTACCTAAACGTCTCTGGATTGATGGCTTAGTTTTACCATCACCTGTATGCGTTTCAGGTTTCACTGTAGGTGTTTGAGTTTTATAAAAAAACTGATTGTAAATGCAGCATTTTTGTACAGCCACAGCAGGTCTTTAAAACCATTCGGAAAGCTACGATAGTGATCGCCTCATGGTACAAAACAGTTGTTACTTTCAGTCTGACAGTCTTATAATTGAGTATGTAAGCAGCGATTTCTTAACCTGACTCCGCCAGATAGATTTGCTCCGCATAGTGAAACCTTGAAAGCTTGCGAGATCAGGGTGGTCTCACGAGGCTAGCGATTTCTAGCATAGAGCAAAACTTGCAAGTCAAATCAAATTGGCACTAAAGTAATTTCAATCATAAGGATAAAAAAAACAACAACTAAATTTGAGGTAAATTTTAGGCCTTTAATTTATATTAAAACCTGTGAAAATTCAGTTCAAAAATTTAATCGTGAACGTCAGCAAAAAAAAGTTCCTTAAGTTTAATAGCGTTTGACAACATTAAATACAGGAACTGAAAATGTTCTGCTTTAAAGCAAATGGACATATGGCTTGCATTCTTGTTCAGCTGAAATGTTAAAGCTTGATCTTTTTGATTCATTTGTTATAAAAGGTGATCTTTCGTGATTAATATAACCTTTTCGTGGTTAGAATAAATGTCAGTTAATTGACACATAACAGACATTTTAAAGCAGCCCAAAAGGTCACATTCTTTACTGAAGATGATATTTTCCCCATTAACAACTATGGAACAAGAGGGTACCCCGCTTGCATTATTTTTTTTTAAGGGAAACGTTATAGTTAAATCCTGACAGTAAGTTATACATTATTTACTGTGTTTGATGGAAAGCAGACCATGCTTGTGCTAATGAAGCGTGTGCTCACGTATCAAATCCATTGTCTTTGTGTTTTAGTACAGAAAAAAAAAAGAACATGAAAGCAATAATTAACAGGCTAGTTAGTTGATCAAAGACGATCAGTTAATCTTTAGGTAAATTAGATATGGTTATGTTAATCCAGATCTTCAGCAATAAACCCCAGCTACATTATGACTGGAACAAAGCAAAAGGTTGATCCGCCATATTCTGATATGTTTACGTTATCGTGAGAAATTCTCAAATGGCAAATAAAAGTAGTGTTTTTAGGGGACGCTGCAATCGCCAATCATACAACTTGAGGGGGAAAAAAAAATATTCCACTGCGGGCTCTCTAATAACCCATTACCTACCTCATGGTGACCTACATTTAACATTTATAGGTACAGAATACTGGACCTCTTTGGAAGTCGCTACTAAGTAGTAAATGTAGCGTTTTTGACTGCCTTCAGTCACTGAGGTATTGCGAGAGCTATGGTAGTATTCATCATCTGGTGTGTTACTTTTCAGTCTTTTTAGGCCTCAAATGTCTTCACGCTGACAGGATTTTCAGTTTGCTTGCCTGTGCAAAACGTGTAATCCACCTGAAAAGACTTTCATCCTTTAGTTATTCTTTGTGGCATTGCTTCAGCGTTCAAAAAAAAATGTCTGACTGAGTGCCTTTACGCAAAGCCAATAATTGTGTAAGACGATGAGATTTAAAGCCACCTTGACGAGGCGTGGGTCTGGATGGATTGTTTTCCGGCACCTATACAAAAAGAGCAGCACAGCATCGTGGCTATGGCACAATGAAGCAAACACATGTTGCATCACTTGAACTTATCGGCTTGTTTTTACAACAACTTGCCAGTGTCTCACGGCTTGCCAGATGCAGTGATTCAACAGTTGCCCCAATAAGAACGACGGGCGGTGCTCGTCTAGCAACCAGAAAGGTCCTCGGGCAGCCATATTGATGGTGTGAGGGGGAAACGTGTAGCAGCAGGATTACTTCTGCCTGCTCGGCACAGCAACAGGTGGAGGAGAGGCAGCGCTGCCTAAACCGCCAGAGAACGCGCTGGCACATTTACTGTGATTGCTTTGAAAGGACTTTAAGATGTAGGAGAAGCATGTTGGACAGTTTTGGGTTTTTAAAACTGTAATTTATTTAAAAAAAAAAAGGAAAAAAAAAACCCTAACCTGATTGACGGACCTTCTGCAGACAAGTTTTGTGAAGACTCTTTTTATGATTACAAAGTCATCAGAGATTTTAGTGTTGTGCACCTTCATCCTGTATGCCCAACTTCTTCTTTTAATCTTGCATTTGAAAGTAATCTGGGTTATTTTTGCTAACCCTGGCCTGGGTGGGTTTAACGCAGCAACTAACAGTGTACTAAATGTTGCTTTGTGCCATTGACTGTGTGACTCTTTGGTCTTCTGTAACCCTACAGACCGGTAACCTGACTCCGCCAGATAGATTTGCTTCGCATATCCATCTGGAAACCTTCCGTTGAAGTAATTTTGGGAAGGGGCGAAAATACTGGTTAGCTGATTGGCCTATGATGGTGATAGACAAGCCAAATAAACCAATCAGATCAACAAAGCATATGACGTACTCGTCAACATGCTTCGTCGTCGCTCGTAACAGAGCGACGACGAAAACACAACCACAAGCCAAGCTACTCTTGCTGCTGCAGGTAAAGGCTCGTTAGCTCAGCAGAGAAATACTCTGTAATTCTGATAAAACTTGCTCGATAGCCACGCTAACGCTAGTTTCATCGGCTGAAACCGCCATGTTCTTTAGACTGAACTGTCGATCTTCTCATTGCGTCACACCTCAACCCGCCTCAAAGCCAACGCTGATTGGACGTTCGTTTGGTGAACGGCTCCAAATTTTCTTTAACGGAGAGTAGCCAGACTGATCTGCGAGTGAAACCTTGAAAGCTCGCGAGATCAGGATGGTCTCACGAGGCTAACAGACCGGGTCATGGTTCTTGACAAAGTGTTGTTACAACTGTCCAATTTCAAAACATAAAGCCAGCATTGGGATTAAAAGTGTTGTCTCTTGGATAGATGAAGCCTGTCGGACCTGTTCTGGTGGTGGTGTCGATGGCTGGGAGTTGAAACTCATTGATTATTTAAAAAAAAAAAAAAGGAAAGGGAAATTTGTTTCTGGTTTGTAGACAGTAGTTTTTCACTCTTAAAGCTATATGCCTCATAAGTTCTTTCTAGTCTATCATTGGAAAATGTTAGTATTTACAGGGGTTATTTAACTGCAGACATTATCTTGGCCCTCTCTCTGTCGAAGGCTGATGAAGCTTTAAAAGATAAGGGCAAGCTGAGAGATTGTGTTGCCATTATAAACAGCGTCTCATGTGCCCTGGCTTGGGAAAGTCAAGTGTTTTAAAAAAAAAAATTCTGTTTTCGTCACTGTTCAGGATGTTAATCTCTCTGGTGCCTCCGTCTTGTCTTGGTGTGGACTGTTTTGAAGCATACATAATGGGACACAATTGGACATATCGCTGCCTGTGTTTTAGAAAACTAACTCTTAATAACTTTGTACTGGAGAGGTAGATTTTTGTTATAGTTTTGTAATTTTTTTGTAATTTTATTCAATTTTACTATGCAGTTTAGCTTTGGTTGCAAAAGCTGACATTATCTCATTCTCAAAACGTGTGTGTGTGTGTGTGTGCATACAGGCTATACAGACCACCCCTTTGATTACTTGTTGAATTCTTTCTGCAGTAGAGAAGAGACAGGCTTGACTGTCATGCGTTCAACGTCACATCCTCCCCTTCACAGGAGCCACTGAGTGAAATGCTCCCCAGCCCGCTGTGGGGGCCAAGCTGCTCCAGATCAGGAATAAAACAATTTTCCTGGTTTTAATTATGGCGTAAGAAAACATTTGGCAATGTCTCCCCATTGATATTGTAATGGATTTGCTTTTCATTGAGACACGACAGGAAGCTGTAATATGAACCGAGTATTTCAACGTGATAGCCTAAATGGAAGAGGCTTTTAACAATTGCTTAGAAATTGTATGCTTAGGCGTTTCTGTAGTGTGGTTGGGCAGATATAACGAGGAGCTAAAGGGAAATAAAAGACAAAAAAATTCAGTGTCCTGTGGCCTTTTTGCCTTTGTTGCGACTGCACGGTGCCTGTAGGGTATATTTTGTTTGCTGAAGCCAAAATGGCCATTAGCTACCCAAAAACTGCCAATTACCGTGAGCGTTTTCTGCTCTGTCAGTGATGATGGCTTTCAGAAGGAGAGCTTTTGCAGTAATTCTAAGCAAGTTTGCGAGTCGCTACTTTTCTTACTTGCATTTTTTAATATGATGATTATAAATGTCTTAAAACCATAAAGCTAAGATGCTCCTGTTAAAGCAATAACGCATCACATTGACACCTCTAACCCTGCAAGTGTATCTTCCAAACTGTTAGCTTGGAGTTTGGAGAAGTCTCATAACGTGTATCATTTCTTATCAAACGATCCCCTTTACCCAGAGGAAGCGGCTGCAGGGTAACAAGACCCGATTGTTAGTAATTTAAGTCGTGACGCATCAGAGTCCTGCGCAGACGGCGGCTGGTTCCCATGGCTACTGTCAACAGTGCGGACTTTGGAGTGTTTGTTTGCGATCTACTCTGGGCAGTGCCAAACAAAATGGTGGCCCATCTCGAGGACTCTCCCAAGCCCCAGCTGCTTGCAGAGACGATGTGCCTGCTGTGAACAAATGGCTGACTCCTGTGCTTTGGTAGCATAGCTTAGCAGAGAAGAAAGGAAATGGTGCCAGCATTTTTAAAATCTGGATTCAGTAAATGTATATGTCGTATACATTTAGTAACCAAAAGCCATAGGCTTGATTTATTTTTATTTTTATTTTTTTTTGTATGGGAAATCAGTCTAACAGCAATCATTCATGTATTTTATAGGGGTTGGATTTGATGGAGCAAACACAAAGCACATCACAACAACAGAAGTGGGAGGAAAAGGATACATGGTCTTCTTTTTGGATTTATTTATTATGTCACAAATATCTATCTGAAAAGTGTGGCGGGCTTTTTTTTTTTTTTTATTCCACCCCTCCTTGAGTCGATGGTTTGCTGAACCGTCCTTCACTGGAATTGCAGGTCTATTGGGGTATGATCCTAGCAGCTTTGCACATCTAGAGTAAATGTTTCACCTCCTGTTTTTCTAAGTTGCACTTGCTCAAGCTCAGTCCGATCAGGCGGAGAGCATCCATGAGCAGCAATTTCCTAGTCTTGTCAAATAATCTCAGTTAGATTTCCATCTGAACTCTGAGTGAGCTGCTCTACTGCATTGATCTGATGCGATCTAAACCAGTTTGTTCTACTTCTGGCTTTCTCGGGTGGTTGTCCTGCTGGAAGACGAACATTTGCTCTAGTCTCCAGACTGCTGCAACTTCTAACAGATATTCCTAGATATTCCATAACATCTTTACTGTCTCGAATGCTGTAGAGCCCTCCCAATGCACGATGCACCCACCACCGTGTCTCACTGTGGTAATAATGGTGCGTCAAAGGTGACGGTAAGATTAGTTTTTTTTTTCTTCGGCAGCTTCGGAAGGCTAAAAGTTGCTCTGGAATAATTTTATTTTTTGCAGGTATCAAGGTAAAGGGAGTCTAATACATACACATGCCACACGTTTTCCTTTATTTTATCCAATCTCATTATTTTGTTTTGGTCCATCACACAAAATCCCAAATAAATACCCTTCTTAAGTGCTTTGTCTTAACATAGCAGAATCCCTAAAATGTTAATTGGTTTGAACAGTTTTATACTTTCTGTTTATCAGCGGGTATTTTCCCCCTCTTCCTCCAAAATGTCACTATATCTTCCAAGGTGGAGCGTCCAGGGAAAAGCCATAATAGAGAGGCGATGGATAATTGATACTCTTCACAAGGGGGTTGATCATTAATCCAAACGAGAAGCACAGAGAATAAGAGTGGGCATATAGGCGCAGTGACATGATAAAGGCTCTTTGTGGTGTTGTTTGTGAATAGAGCGGGCCGGAGGTTTAGAGTGACGCTGGTACTACCCACACCATGTCAGCGACGGCCCTGCACACACCGTGCTGGCATGAAAGGGTTCGATCCAGCGGGGTCAAACCAAAACACACGCTTACGGTTTTCTGAGAAGTAAAACGCTGCACAAATCTAGATGTTTAAAACCAGTGGTTGCAATTTGTGCCCTGATAACTGTATTGTATTCAACAGTTTTCATTCAATAGGCATCAGCCAGCTGATCAGGGGTACCTTCACATAAGGCTGATGGGAAAACCTTTTTTAGTATTTAGGGAGGTCAAAATGAAGTGGGGAAAAATAAATGTGATGGATGATAAAGCATCTTCTCAGCGCAGTTGAAGTCTTAACTGAAAGAACAAAAGGGAAAGATAAATGTTGAAATACTGGCAACAAGGATTTTTTTTCCCTTCTCATTTGCGGTTATCAACATGTAAACTTGGCGTCATCATTTGCTGGGATTCACCATCACTGTGACGCTGTGCACTTTCTACAGTTTTTGTAACAGCCCCAGGTTAGACACATGGTGTTTACGCCAACACTGTCATGGTGCTCTTGAGCAAATGTTGCTGGCCCAGCAACACTGTCTGGTCATAACGGACAGGTAGTGCTTGTTTTTTGGCTAAATGTTAGTTTTTACAATGCAAGGATGGACGTATGTTGGACTTTCTCTTACTTAGCATTTCCTTTTGGCACATTTTTTTTTTTTTTTTGTATTATTGACTTGATGAGAATTATTTGATGGTTTTCTTCACTCATTATAGAAGTTATTTAGGGGGCAAAAAATAAAATGAAAAAGATCACACACTAAGAATGGTTTAAAAAAAATAAAATAAATAAATTCACAGTGCTACACTTTGTTACATCTACTGTTAATAGTGCAAACCTTCCCCATTTGCCAGAAGGATAGCACTCGGTCTTCTCCTACAACATTTCTGGTAGTTGGGGCCTTCAGAAAGCTGGATGTTTGGCCTTCTTTAGACGGGCTCGCCCATAATCCTCTCTGAAATGCAATGTTTTGCAGCTCATCACAATCATCTTCTGCAGGATTTAGGTCTGTAGACTAAGATGACCATTGATGAAGGCTTATTTTGCTTAGCTTTTCCGTACCCGACCTGTTGACAGTTTGAGTTAAAGGGCCGGTAGTGTCTAGCAGACTCCATGCATTGATATTTGTCATAGTAGGTCAGAAAAAGCTTTTTCTGGCATGGCCACCCGACAAGCAGTTGGCACGTTGATAGAACTGGTTGCCATGGCATCCAGTGGTTGCTTGGAGATCAGTCCAGTTCTGCAGAGTTCGCCAGGTAGTGCTAACTAGTGACGAGACTCATAAGGGCCCGTTCTCGTAACGGCTCGTCTCGTTTTACCGGTTCGATAATTTGGCCACAAGAGAAGAGACGGTGAGTTCAGAGGCAAAAAACAGTTTAACATATATTTATTACAATTTGGAATTCCAAAGTGGGAGACACAAGTTTTATCACCGAGTGGATATCCTAATCTTATCCCGGAAACGCTCTGCGTGAGTCGTAAGAAGTGTCTCAGCGCTTACACTCGAAACAAGCCTTTTTACCCAGAGGCGGTTATAGAAGGGGGCTGGACTAACCTTCCCTCGACCAGCCTCCTAGTCTAAGTGCAGAGGCTGAGTCTGCTAAAACATCTGTTTCCTGACACTTGACCGTTAGATGTAATCTATTACCCTAGCTCGGTTCCTGGGAGTTAACATTGGGAAATAGCATTGAGAAAATAATTTTAAAAACGTCATCTGCTCACAAGGCTGTCATAAATTCCCCGTCCCATCCTGTGGCTGCTACACGCTCGCTGAAGTCTGAATCCACCTTTTTGCTCTGGACACATTCTCATATTTAGGCTACTGGGTTAAAAGTTGATATCTGTATTACTTTAAAATACACTATTATCATATAAGTAATTGTATATTTCCATATCACTAGTCAGTGTGAGAAACTAGCTCCTTCAGAGCTTATTTTTTAATTACTGTGCCATTTTCTAAATTTAAATATCTTGTGAATTTTGTTTTTTTTAGATTTTAAATCCTTCACCCTAACAATGTATGACAAATTATGTTGTTATTCAAATTGAAACAGTAGCATTTTATGTACTGTACTTTTCTTCAGAATTTATTCTCCTGTAATTTTTACCTGCTAACCTATTTTTTTATTATTTTTTTTTTATAGCCATGTTGCTGCCATCGCTGCTGCTGCTCGTTCTCACCTTCCTCGCCTGGACTCCCAGCACAACGTGGGCCGCTAAAATCATCGTGGTCCCGCCTATAATGTTCGAATCGCACCTCTACATCTTCAAGACGCTGGCCACGGCGCTGCACCAGGAGGGCCACGAGACCCATTTTCTAGTTTCAGAGGGCCGCGAGGTCCCCCCCTCTCCCCACTACCACCTGCAGCGCTACCCAGGCATCTTTAACAGCACCACGGCTGACAACTTCCTCCAGTCTAAAGTCAGCAACATCTTCTCAGGCCGCTTGACATTCCTCGAACTCTTTGACATCCTGGACCATTACTCTCAGAACTGCGATGCAGTGGTGGGCAACGGCGACGTGATGAACCGCCTGAAGGAGGCCAAGTTCGACCTGCTGCTAGTGGATCCCAACGAGATGTGCGGCTTTGTGATCGCTCATATCCTGGGTGTGCAATACGCTGTTTTCAGCACCGGCTTGTGGTACCCGGCAGAGGTCGGAGCCCCGGCGCCATTGTCGTACGTGCCAGAATTCAACTCGCTGCTGACGGACCGCATGTCCTTAATTCAGAGGGTCGCTAACACAGGCGTCTACCTGGCACAGCGCTTTGGAGTCCATTACATTGTGTTGCCCAAGTATGACCGGATTATGAGGAAGCACGGAGTCAAGCCCTATGCGGCCATGGCTGACTTGGTGCAGGGCAGCAGGCTGTGGATGCTGTGCACTGACATGGCTCTGGAGTTCCCGAGGCCCACCCTCCCCCATGTCGTCTACATCGGTGGCATCCTCACAAAGCCCCCGAGCCCGCTGTCACAGGTCAGTACCAAGAAGGATGTTTATGTTGTGTTGTTTTTTTCACACTTCCGTGTTTCAGATCATTCTAAAAATTCTAATATCAAACAGAAATAACCTGAGTAAATACAAAAAGCAGGTTTAAATTATTATTTTGTAGAGAGCTATGCAAACCAAACTGGCCCTGTGTTAAAAAAAAAATGCCTGTGAACCTATAAACTGGTGGTGCCAGCAATAGTTATCAGGCATTTCTGATAACTGGCAATCAGGCTTTTTATGGAGGAATTTTGGCTCATTCTTTGCAGAGTTGTCTGATTTAATCTTTGTCTGGCCATTTCATAGAATATTCTGCCAAAGGTTTTGGGGATCCTTACATGGATTATTTGCTAAATATTAGAAAGTTATATGTGATCCTTTTTGTCAGCAATATTTTTATTTAAAATTTTTTTGTTTTTTTATTTTTCCCCCCTGGAACCCTCCTGTGGAAGCCATTTTTGCCCGTTCTCTATCCTGTTATGAAATCATGAACACAGACTTTAACTGAAGCGTGTGAGAGCTGCATTGCTGTAGATGTTGTTCTGCGTTCATTTGTGACGTTCTGGAGGAGTCGTTAATGAGCTTTTGGATTCGGATTTAGATTTTGGAAGGGTGGCTGAATCTGGAAAGGTTCGCCACTGTTCCATGTTTCTTCAATTTGAGGATGACTGCTCTAAACGGGGTTCAGTGCAGCATTATGTTTAGCTTTTTTTTAATCTTTTAGTCTACTTTATGTTGCCTTGCAGGCTCTATTTAGGCCTTTTCTCTGTAATATAGGTTAGGTAACAATCAGAAATTGAATTCAGCTGTCCATTAAAAAAAGGACAGTTAATTTCATAGTTTAACAAGCAGAGCAACTATATTTTCCCATAGGGTCCGATTTTCTTTACAAAATGAAATCATAATTTTAAAAACTGCTTTTGATAGTTACTCAGTTTATCCTTGTCTGATATTAAATGTGTTTGATCTAATTCTGTAAGGGGGCAAATATCTTTTTACAGCACTGAGCGTAATAGGTAATTTTTTGTGTCTGGTTCAAAAAAGCTTCTGTTTAATCTGTAGGACTCATACGATGGGAAATTTGAATGGTAAAATGCAAAATAAAGGGAGTGGAGTTTGGGGCAGTCGCTCCGCGCTTGACCCGCTCTGCCTGTTTCGGATCACCACTACCTCGTTCTCGTTCTGTTTACTAGACAGACAGCCGGCTGCCTGTAATGTCATGGGCTGCAAACTAAAGGACAGCATCCACCGCTGTTATACTGCTACAGACTTTAAGCACGCCAAATTTACTTTCAAATACCTTCATGTCTGTGAACCAGAGTGCCGACAAGCTAACTGTGCCCTGATTATCAGCCACCTGAAACTATTTTTTAGCAGAAGCGTTGTTAGGATCCTGGCACATTCGGGGCTTAGCCCACCTTAGTTACATTTTAAAACAGTAATATAGCTTGTAAGTAATTTCATATTTAAATAATATAGACCATCTTATACATGTCCGCCTACACGTGGGGTTTTTGTATGAATGGGAATTAAATGATGTATATAATCTGTTTACATGGCTTTTTTTAATTGTTAGCAGCCAGGGTAAAGAGAAAGAGAAATGTGGTAATCTGTTGAATGAAATTAATCCAACAATTTGTAAAAATGTCTTGTGAACGGGTTTTGCGTCCTCTGTCTGACAAAGCTTACTTACAGAGAGTCTCATAAATGGGATCGACTCATCACCGGCGCAAAGTTCCTGTTTAGATGCAATCAGTGATTCTCTCTTTACTTTCTATGTTTCACCTTTCCTAGATCATAAAAAAAGGATGCATTCTTTTTAAAAATAGTCAACCTCTAGCTTGATTTATTTTTTTCCTCCATTTTAGTTGGATTTGTCTATAAAACTGAAATATTGTCATTTTGGTTTTTGTTGAGGCCTCCAAATAATGTAAAAAAAACAGCCAGCACCATCAGTTTTTCAGTCATTCTTGATTAGATTATTTTTTTTCTATAACAGTTTTTTGTGACCGAGTCAGGTTTTACTGGCTTTTATGGTGATCGTTTAATGAAAACCCCCTTTTGTATTTATAATTTAATGGTGCGCATATTCAGATTTTAAGCATGCTTATGTAATATTCCTCAATTCACTCATTCACTTTGTTTCCTCTTTTTTCTTTAATATTGTTGTCTTTTTGCTTATTTATTCACCAAACTCTTATTTGTGAATTATTCAGGAACACTCAGTACATTGATAGATGTACAAATGTTCAATTGGATGATGCTTCTTGGTTCTTGGGCCCTCTTTCAATTTTTTTTGTTTCATCCTATTTCTGTTTCGACTCTTCTTTGCTTCGAAGCCCACGGCATCCATCATGCTGTCAGACTGTAGCAACAGATTAATTAATGCACTTCATTTTATGAATGAAGACTGATATCTAGAGATAGGACCTGGATCAGATGTATAATAGTAAGACTAGACAGAAAATGATTGGAGAAGCTGCGAAAGACCAAATAAAAACTTCACTTTAAGTCATTTACTTGCGAGACTATAAAAAAAAAAACTTGGAAGGAGATCAAAAACTAATTTAAGAGGTTTTAAAAAGTACAGCTTTCTTATTTATTTCTGTAACCCCTTAGTCTGGTTAGGCTTTACTTTTTTGCTCTGTAACAAAGAAATTCTCACAGTTTTTATCACTAGCTCTAAAAAGATTCGAACCTCCTTAATGAGCCGAGCCATATAAATCATACTGCTACTATGTCTGAAAGTCTTTTTATCGGTGAGATGGCAGACAAAGACAAACTTCTGTAGTTTCTGTAGTTTTCTTCGGCTGTATGGAGCACAGAGTAACACAGAGGTGCCCCCTTCCCAACCAATTACTGGCTTGCAAGAATGATAAACCTGGGTATTTGAAAAGTTTGTTGTTTGCAAAAACCATAGAGAGTCATGACATAAAGATGGAAGGAGTGCTGCTTATCACTCCTATGAAGGTAACACTGTTTTTTTAAAACTACATATGGTAAGCTTTGAGTGGCTTGTGTGGGAAAGCAGCTGAGTGCAAGATGGCTACCATGATAGAAAGTCCAACAAACTATACGGCTCGTTTAAAGAGAAAAACGGCAAAAATATGTAATTTATTTTTATAGTAGGTTTATTTCAAACTAGAACAAAATCTTGTTTTTTTTCTGTTTATGCTTAAGTATAGCACATACTCACTTTGATTTGAAGTTTTATTAGAATCATTAGCTGCAGAAGTAGAATTGTTACTTTCTGTTTTTAAATAAAAGCCAAGAGATAACTTTACAAATTTAGTTTTAATGTTCCGTATGAATGCGGTTATACCGGATTTCACGAAGGGGTGTGATACCCTAAAAATCTGATAATGGCCTATGCCAAAGCGTATTGAATTAGAAGTTGTAGAAATGTCTTTTGCTTACAGTTCCTACAATCAGAGCCATAAATATCCAGAGCCAAGTGTTGGTAATAATAGCAATTCAACAAAGCGCTTCAGAGAAGACTGAAATTTGACTATGTAATTATGAAAATGTGTGGTCTCCTGCGTAGGATGGGAAGTTCATCGTTTTAAACTCATTGTTTTGAAAATGCTTTTTGACTTCCTCATATTGATTTTTTTTTTTTTTTTTCAACCAGTTTTTCTTCAGTGTGTTTATCGTCTATCTCTGCTGACTTTAGGGTGTAAAATGTCTTTAAAGTAAGGGCAGCGGGGACAACCTGTTCCCATGTTTTGTTTGGCAAAACATGCTGATTTGTTCCCTGGCTGCATTTCAGAAGTTGTTCTAACTTGTGTTTAATATTAAAATGTAATATTGTTATATTTTTGCTTTTAAAAATTACATAAAGATTAAAAACTCCGGGTTTGTGACCTATTAGTAACTTATCCCCGTTTTTTTTTTATTTATTTTTTTTTTTTAAGTAATCCCTTCAATATCTCTTTCAAAACGTTGTGATTACTTCATCTAGTTTTTTTTTTTATCACTATGTCTATCTTATCGCATCCTGCAACAAAGTGAGTCTTCATCGGCGAGGCGGGGGTTAGTACGGGTTTGAGCTGAATGCATATGGTAAATTTTGAACGGGCGGTGAAGAGAGCAGAGGCGGGCGGTGATGGGAGTTAGTTCAACGTTTGGGCATTGAGAGAAAGCGGGCCGTCGGTATCTGCTGCTGGGAGTTTTAGGAATGCCACTTGAGGCAAATAGGGAGCATTGTGCCGCGCTGTGTAGAGGGAGTTATAATGGAAGTGGAGGGAGAACGCGCTCATTGTTCCCAGGAGAACTCTGGGGACACTGGGACTCTTTTTAAGAGGTCACTAAGGCTGTGTTGTAGGACTGGTAGGGCCGTGCCGCTGGGACACAGGGCCCAGTGTGCCCATGAGGTTGCGCCGTGCCAGGGCCGACCTGAGCTGCTGCAGCTGGACCCGTCAGACTCCCTTCCCTCTGATTGTTCTGCGCTACAGTGACTTCGACATCCTGAATCAGTCTGTAACATCCGTCTGTTCATCAATGCAAACGGGCCATAACTATTTCGATAGGCTGTCCTCCCCAGTTGTTAGCGACCCCGATGAGGCGAAGTAAACAAACCCTTAAATAAATTCAGCTTTTCTTGCTGTAGCATTCTTTTTGTGCCGTCCTGCTCACTGGGCAGTGGTGAAATGACAAGCCTGGGTCTTTGTTCGGTCTTGTTTGTCTCCGTTCCAGCTGTTTTTAAAACTTAAAGCTTTAGGTTTGACTGTAGATGCGGACGCGTTTGATCTAGAAGACGTTTTCCCGTCAACATTCATCTGCCTTTCTTGAATGGCATGTTCTCTGGTGTTTCCTGTTTTTAAGGGGTACCTTGGGAAGGGGCCTCTTTGACATCATATTTGTACCTCAGAGAGACAGGAAGTCAAAGATTACTAAATTACATCAAACTATACATTAAGATTTAATCAACATTGCTTCATTTACAATAATTTT